>NC_041377.1:3502500-3802500 GCF_900634415.1 Cottoperca gobio | reverse complement strand
TTTAGAATTCATTCACTCCCTCCAGGCATATTGTTTATGTTCAGTCCAGTTGCTAAACTGACTTAATGGCCGTACTACTTTCCTGGCAGAACAGCTGGAGTGTGGCACATCTGGCCAATTCTCTTTCCTGCCATATTTGCTCTTAACAATATAGTCCTGTGCGACGCTGAATGAACATTATGAGAATGATACAGCGTTTCACTTTTTGCTATTCACTAGATTTATTAAAGAAACGTCCATCGGTGCAAACAAAGCCTCTGAAAAACTCGTCCATCCTCGTTTTTCCTCCTGTGGAAGATGTGATTAAACTTCAAATGACAGCTCAGGATGTCTGAAATAAATCTGCTGTGTCGTGCTACAGGAAAAGATGCACCAATATCTGACTAGTGCGGTCATATTTCATTGAGCTTGACGTTTTCATCACAACTTGCGACAGGGATTCAGCTCAGGGGTCAAGAGAGGAATGAGGAAAGATTACCTAGACTTTCTGCCACTCTTGAGGATCTGAGGACAGGAAACAAGTTACAGGCTTTGTTCACCAGCGGTACTTGAGTACAGCAAGTGTAAACATTACCAAATCATGCAAATGCGCTGGAAGAGTAAACACTCCAATACGGGCGCACACAGGCATACAATTATACAAATAACTTATTCAAATGAATCCAAGTAAAAGGACCATATGTTGTTTGCATCCCAGCATCATCACAGTAATGGTAGCGTGCTAAAAGCAGACACTCCCTGCCAACCATTTTACTCTCCCCCACAGAGCTGCAGACTTACACATGTTAAATACGATGGAAGCAGCAGCTGCCATGCATTTGATCTATACAATTGGGGGGGAAGCAGAAGCAGAAAACATAAAGCATGGGAAGAGACTTATAAAAATCAGGGCAGTCTACGAGAACAGAAAACTGTCCCAGTTTAAAAATAACAAACCCACCTATGGGAGTTTCCCCTTTTTGAAGGCAGCTGTTAAAGGAAAATCATAAACAAAAGAACCAAATTAGGGAACCAGGATAGGGTGGGATGGGAAATACAAGAATACAACCCGTAAAAGTACATTGAAAGACAGAAGAGAAAGACTTAAACCAAAAAATGCTAAACCACAAAGATCCCACTTTGTTTTATTTAGGAAATGAATCTTAAATCTATAGATACAGGGGTTTTGTGGTGCTGATGTCTGTACATTTAGGTTCTTAAACTGGCACATTACATAATCACCCAACATGATGTATTCCCCAGGCATCGCTGGACATATTTAAATCCTAGACAAGAGCTACGACAAGGCTGCATTTACCGACAATCTTACATAAAAAATAAGTCTCTAATCTCACACAAATTACAGCAAAGTATGTTTATGAGTGTGTGTACTTCACTAAACCTGCCTGCTGTGTGAGTTAATGTGCTGTCAAGTTAATTTATCCCCGTCTCTGCGGTCCATTATTAGCACCTGGCTCTTTATTGAGGAGTGATTGTCTCTGATCTGCAGCAAAATGACTGATGAGCCTGTGTATGAGCAAATGTAGGAAGTGCAGTTAGACGCTGCTTCTCTTCTGCTGCATTTCACTCGCTTTTTTGTTTTAATAGAGCCATTATTAGACTGAAGATCTCAATAAGTTCTGTGCAGTGGTGGGAAGATAGCTTGTGCGTGGTTATGGTTATGTTTTATGGAAAAGAACAAGGTCTATGATGTGAAGCTCAGTGATGTGGAGACTAGGAGGCTGTGAAGTGACTTGTGCTAGGTCTTATTCAAGTCATCCTCCAGTAATTGAACTACAAAAACATGTACGGCGCAGATGAGCTTTGCAGGCGTCTCTGTAATGTTCATGCAAACACATATACACATGGCTACCCCTTAATTTCCAAAGCTAAACCATTTCCTTTGCAGTACCAAAACATGTCTAGCACAATCATAATTAGCTATGCTCGCATGGAAACTCCAGATGGCTTACATAATGCAAAGAAACAAGCTCTGTGGTTCAGAGTGGGCTGTTCTCTCTCTCACACACACACACCCACACCCACACAGAGAGAGAGTTTGAAGTTGCCTTCCTACAAGCTTCTAAACAGGATTAGCACATTAGGAGGAACGCTGGCTTTCACTATTCTGGATCTGAGCCAACTTGTTCTCTAGCTCAGATAGTTTGGACCTTGATTAAATGCTTCTGTGTATTCTCATGAGTGGCCCATTAGTATGCTTTTAAGTGAATTAAAATAGATGTTTACAGCTGTAAGCATTTCCAAGATTTAGGATGTTCTTGTTCAATTACTAATTCAGATGTTAATCTTGTTTTTCCTTCCAGCTATTTAAAGCAAATTTGATCAAACTGAATTTCTACTTTCTTTCCCTGCAGAAACTCCTACTATTCCTCTGTACACGGAAGACTGGTTGGACAACCTGGAGGACAGCGACGGCACCTTACTTCCAGACTGCAATAAAGAGCGTTCCGGGATCTGCAACCTCTCCGACACCTGGGACTACACAACCTCCTCGAACGTCAAGCCAACACAAAACACCCCTGCCACGAACCAATCTGTGAATCCCTACCTGATCCCAGATCCACCCATGTTGTTGCCGCTGTACACCGACTGGAACAGTGCCATGGCAGCTTGGGGCCTGGCCTGGGAGGTGCATGTTTACGGTGCTGGTTGCGTCTTCGTGATGCTCACGCTAGCCTCTGCGCTCAATCTGCTCTGCTTGCCTCTACGATGTCCTTCCGGATGTGGCTACTTTGCCCTAGTCAGCCTGTTTCTATTAGCTGCTGGTTGCACCAGATCTTTCTCGCTCCTGTATGATGCCTATGGCCACCAGGACCGCTTACCCTCCACAGAAGCCTCACTGATACTCTACGAAGCACCGTTTCCCTGCTTGACTGCAGCTTTTGGTCTGGTTTTCCTTCTTCTCTCCATGCGTTCAAGAATGCAGCTCTCCTACTCAGCTTTTCAGAGACCCTGTTTCCTGGCCTGCCTGGTTGTCCTGCACTTTGGTGCTGCATTTGGACCGGTGTCATTACTGAAGTTCTACCAGCAAAAGCCTCCCCTTTGCCTCTTTCTTGCACTCATCTCCCGTGGAGCCTTTGTAGCACTGGCCACATTTCTGTCAGTTGCCTATTTTGTTTTCTACATCTACGTGCGGGCAGATTCAAAGCACATCTACCACCTGAATAACACGTCTCCAACACCTGCTGAGCGCTACAACCGCTGCCCCTTTGCTGAGAGCCGGGACTGGAATCGTGCAGCTGTAACAGTCTGTATTTCAGCATTGTTTTGTTTAGCATGTGCAGGACTGCAGTTTTATGCAATGCTCAATGCTATGGGTATTGCAGGTGGAAAGGAGGTCTTCCATCCTTGGCCCTGGTGGGTTTTTCAGTTTAGCTGCAGATTGTGTGAGCTCGGGGTTTGTCTCACCTTGGCCTTGGTTGTCGCACAACCAGTCTACTGTTCTGACCATCTCCCTGCTGCAGGGAGCTGCTGGACTGAACTGTTGGCGTCCAAGTCGCCCATCCTGCCTGGGAGCTATCAGTGGACCCTGAGCCAGCATGAGAAGCTTGCAATCGTTGATACCTTTGGGCTTGGAGAGACAGAGAGCCTTCCTCTTTACACACTGGTGGATGAGAGGCTTGGTAGCAGTCTGAACGGCCTGGACCTCCTCTACCACAGCAACCGGGCTTTGGCATACAGAGACCTGGACTTGGACTTACAGGGTTCAGGAAAACCTGAAAATGGAGGAGGCAGAGAGCCCTCAGGTGGATCCTCGTTTACCAGTGACTCCACCACAGACCTGCGACCACCTTCGCCTATCAACCTGCGTCGCAGCATAGACGAGGCACTCTTCAGCGAAGCCCTCTTTCCCATGAGCCTCTTTAGCCCTGCTAGGCCTATTCGCAGCAGTGATCTATCCATAAACAACCACTGTGCACTTCTAAGCAACAGCCTCTGTGATCCTCTCTCAGCGGACACTGGCCTTTATCGGACTTCTTCCTGCGTGGAGATGACCTCTCAACCCCAGCCCTCCTGCGCCCAATCTCAAGGAGACACTATTGTAGGTGCTCCACCTTCTCCCTCCCTGTCCTCATCATCCAGCTGTTCATCGCCTGAACAGTGGAGGGGCAGCTCTTCCTCTTATTCCTTCTACAGAGAATCTTTCGGAGGATCCTCGCTAGTCCTCTGCCCGAGCCCAGAGAGACGTGCTCAGCAGCTTCTCGAGCAAGGGGGTATGGGCCATGTGGCATCCTCTGGCCACCATAGCCATGCTGACCCATTGAGGCACTATCATACACTTGGCGCAGCCTCACAGGAGAGCCTGGACCTGGACATATCGTCTGAGGCAGACCGATCCGTGCAAGAGGAGTTCATCAGTGTTTGCAGACAAATCGATGCTTACAGCATCTGCAGTGAGACTATCGATTTATAAAAGGACAGTGTGGTCTAACAAGGTTTACACAGAAGACTTATTAAGGATGTCAGAAAAGTGACTGTCAAGGTTTTTACACCCATTTGGTAGTGCATGGTAGCTTTTGCATTCACCATAAAAGACCATTAGCTGCCGAAATAAAGTTTTTGGAGCTTTGATGAGCTTTCCTATGTGGTCATTAGTGAATGTCTGAGTGTCTAAGTGCCAAGAATGTCGGAATACAAAAGGTAATTTGTAACTTTTACATGTTTGATAAAGGCTGGTTAAGTTTGATAGTTAAATGTTACTATTGATTTTGACTGAGTGGAGATAACAAGAATTTATTTGTACAAATGTTTTGTATTGCATTCCAACATTCCAATAGATAGTACTGTGACTAAAACTAAGCACTTATTAAATACTACTGAAGTCATATGCTCTCAAATGCTAAATACAATTTTTATTAAATCGCGTGTTGAAAAATGGGATTAAAATTAAGTTTGTCAAACTGTAAACTCTTCATGCCAATATATGCCACACATCTTACTTGCAGTTCTGATGCAGCAGTGCCCTCTACTGGTAGAAACGCACACTACTTTACCATATCCTCCTACATGTATCACTAAAGGACTGTGCTTCTACATACACTGACAGCATCTTCTATGACCGGCTTACTAATTTATTTATGTTCAAACATAACTTTGCTCCGCACATTGTTTAATAAAGTTTGTTTTAGAACACTTGGTGTATTTTACTTTAAAAAAAAAAAAGGTGCAAAGTAACATCCAGCAAAGCGACTTGTTCAATAAGACAATAGTCCATACACAGTTTGATTTATTTATTCTTTTTTACCATATTGAAAACAGCAACTTTCTTGTTCTGAAGTGATATTCCTCAGAAACCCTTGATGATTTATTGAATACAGTCTTTTCCGTCCATCTAAAAAGTCCTTGCTCATCGTTTTGGGGGTTGGTTGCAGAAGCTACCACAAACGTTCTGGCAACTGTAGCTTCTTTGCAAATACACTGCAGCTGAAAATCATACATAAGTGCAACACTTATTATTAAAAAAAAAAAAAAAAAAAAAAAAAACTAACACTTGGCTTTTTAGATGGACAAACAGGACTCAGTACTTTACAAATAAGACATTTAAAAAAACCTGAACTAATTCTTTAGATGGGGAAACGGGAAACTGAAAACAAGCAGCAGTCATTTCCAACTGGATATACGTATACATTTCTCCATATATTTTCATGTACATTTATTTTTGCAATTTAGTCTAATTGCAAAGCTTTAGTTAGTCACGTGAACCCTGGGCAGGGTAAATTACATTAGTACGTTAGAGAAAGCGACTAAACTCTTACAATCTGGGACATTTTATTAAAAAAAAAAAAGAAAGAAAAATAAGTTTTTAAAATAGGACATCCAGTATGAAAATGTTAGAAAGGCCTACTCCTACATAAGCTGAATGATAACGAACACGGCGACGCCGTTTCAAAGTAAGAAAAAGAGGCGAGAGGGTGTGGAGCATTAAGCTTTTTTCACTGAGCTTGTCGTGCAGCCTTTATTCATCCCCGTTTCAAGGCATATCTCCGGTAAAAAAGAAACAAATAAATCAGAAATAAAATATCCGCGTCACAGAGAACCTATGCCACACTGTGAGAACGTAGGAATGAACAATTGACAAGGTAACGAGCGACTTCTTGCGCCAATTTTGGTTTTTTGAATTTACAAAAGAAAAGTGTCAGAGGAACTGTAAAGAAAAGACACTTGGCAGTATGTATGCAATAAAGCAGAATATAAATACAGCCATGTTTGGCTTAGTGAAAAAACAAACGTGCATATCAAAAAACATTTCATGCTCAATTCAAAGCCCCCCATGACTATACAGGTTTATAATATAAAGTTTGCTTTATCTAAAAGTATTCAAATTAAGGGCAGAGAAAGTCTTTTCTCCTCATTGCGAACTCTTGATTGACTTTTTCGGGGGTTTTTTTGTCTTCTTTCTTTCAAACATACCTGATCTTCAGCTCGTTGGTCCCTTCCATGCTCAACATATGAACGATATGATACTGAGATGGGACACTGATTAATTGTCAAGAGGTCGTTGAAGGGAAAATTAATGTCCACTGTTGGTTGGGTTCTGGCTATTGATTGTAGGGGGGGACACTGGACATGAAGTCTACAGGATAAGCGTCGCAGCTAAGGTCTCGTACCTCGGGATCCACAATACAGGAAGTAAACAATATGCGCTGAATATAAGTGGCTACTGTTCATTAAGTAGCTCATACCTGTGATGACTTAAAAATGCACATAAAATAAAAAGAAGTAAGATTGCCATGATGCACCGACACACCGCAACGTAGAAAGTGTGTCGTCTCGTTTCTTGCACGCACTCGTGTGTTTAAGTGCTGGGATGCGAGCGTGCTGGTAAGCGTGGATCCCAAAAAAAAAGCCAGATAAGATGCTGATGTGATTTGCACCATGGCTGTGTTTAGACTCACTAATATT
Organism: Cottoperca gobio; assembly: GCF_900634415.1. NCBI lineage: Eukaryota > Metazoa > Chordata > Actinopteri > Perciformes > Bovichtidae > Cottoperca > Cottoperca gobio. The sequence goes on along the minus strand of NC_041377.1, from coordinate 3,795,597 downwards.
AACGGGACAAAGAAACACAGTGCACCTTCACTTTCTTTGTCCCCAAGACACAAGTTAAGCTATACTCACGCTGCCAGACGCACCGTAATGTCACCAAACACGCACGCAGTTCATTCTCACTACCGTCAACATACATGCTTAAAATCGGGATCGGCTGCATACCAAAAACCCAGATGCGCCACTTCTTGATAGCAAAATCCCAGGTGTTCAGAGTGTCTGGTGTCAGTTTGAAGATTCTCAGTTCGCTATTACGCCTCTTTCCCCCCCCCCCCCCCCCAATAACCGTTTGCTGGGATCAGAGAGAGAGAGGGAGAGAGAGGGAGAGAGAGTAACGGTGGATACGACGAGGACAGGGGCAGAGAGAGTGTAGTGGGCGGTGCGTATTTTTAGCAGAAGTGGCGGTTTAACATTTGGTCACTGTTAGATTGGGCGTGTCACGTGCACCGATGTTCTGCACTCCATCCCCCCGCTCAGTAAAGCCGCTTCTCGTAACTGTGGAGGCAGAGAGAAATCGGAGAGAAATCAGCGATTGCTCGAATATAAATTAAAGTATTGCTGCTACAAGTACGCCAACTGCGTTAACTCAGATACTTCAATCTACCCGTTACAACAGGTGTCAGTAAAGGACATGTTGGCACAAAGTCTGGGGACCCAGAGGCATAACTGGAGTAACGAGAGAGAAACTAGCAAACTATAAAGCAGGTGTACTTTCCTATTGCAACGTTTGCTAATGCCAACATGGAGTGCAGTAATATTGGAGCCAAGTTGTTTCTTAGCAACGCAATGATGAAATCATCTATGAGTCGACAAAGAAACCAGTTTAGAGTTCCCATTCCTGCTCCTGGGACTTACAGATGATATAACCTGCTCTCATTTCAGTCCAACTTCCTTTTAGAAAGGGAGGGAGTGTGTTCCGTTTTGCAACTGGGAACAAAAAAAAGAATTTGAATACAGATTAATAATAATTAATCTTCAAATCATGATTCTTTGTGCATGAGCCCAACAGAGGAGAAAGTGCCGACTAATATTTATGGACAGAGAAACAAAACTCATTAGGTTTTTTTTTTGTTTTTTTTGCACTTACGAGTGGAGTCCATGCACTCCTCCCTCCACCTGTGCAGACATGGTCCTCTTTTCAAACTTCAGCTCCCCAGAGTACATCATGGAACTGAAAGATAGAAAGATGTAAGATATAACGCGCGTGAAAGTTGTCGTTTATGCAAGCAGTGACTCGCACGCTACTCACCGGAGAACAGAAAGACTCTTGGCCCCGATGTCCTGGCAGCCATGCTGGATACCAGCGATCAGGTAAGGTACAAACTTGTGGATGGAGCCTTTGTCCTGGACTGAGCCTGACACACCCTGGGCTACCTTCACATTGTCGCCCTCACTGTGGAACGAAAAATCAATCAATTTTCTCCAACGTCACCACGGCGTTGGAATCGCTGATCTTGGAATTTCATTACTTTTAGCCTCCCACATACCTGAAATAGCGTTTCTGGCTGCTGGTGCTCTTCTCCATGGCGTCCAGGGAGCCCATGCCGCGGTACTTTTTCAGCCGCACGCCGTCTGAGAAGAAGTACTCCCCTGGAGCCTCGGTGGTTGCCGCTAGCAACGAGCCCATCATAACTGGAGAGGGAGACAGGAGGGAGTTATCTGTGTGCTTTTATAACCCAATCTAACCTCATCGCCGCTCTGATGAACCGCTTTGTTGCTATGAAGATTGGATTTCTTTCAAAGATAAAACTAAATGTGATGAGATACGGCCGTCTCTTCACACCGCTACAACATTCCCCACGTCACAATGTTTGAAGTCTCACCGGTCGATGCGCCAAGAGACAGAGCCTTCACCACATGGCCCACAGTCTGAATGCCGCCGTCAGCGATGACTGGCACGCCGAAGCGCCTGGCGTACTCTGCTACCTTGTACACCGAGGTCCCCTGGGGCCGCCCACATGCCATGACTGGAAGGTAGAAAACAAAATCAAAAAACGTGACTGCCATGGAAACAGATCATGTTGGTGAACGTGACCCAGTCTGAGCAGGCAAGGCCGGTCCCCATGGCAACGCAGAATGGGGGGCCTCGCTAGATCACCATGACAACTAGGAGGGTCTCAGGGTACCGTGAACAACTGATGGCCTTTTCTTCTGTACTGTAGCTCATGGTCAGACTTGTGCTACAGATTTATGATTCCTTATCTCAATAAGTTCTTTTATACGGTCATAAATTAACAACGTAGCTTTTCTGGTGCGCTGATAATGAGGAAGAGAAAACACGCCGTCACTGACACGAGGGTTAGTACCTTCCTGTGTGATGCAGATGGAGCCGCAGCCCATGCCGACTCTCAGAGCGTCGACACCGGCGTCGATCAGATTCTTGGCCTGTGCCGCTGTAACCACTGTAGGGAACAAAACCAAAATGTAAATGTGTGCACGCTATTATATCTTTACATTTACAAGCATGGCGTGCTAATTAAAATACAGTTCATGTACTTGGAACTCAAGTAACTCACCGTTTCCTCCCACCACTTGCAATTCTGGATGCTTCTGTTTAATATAATTTATCATGTTGATTTGATACACCGAGTTGCCTTGTGAAGAGTCCTGAAGAGGCAAAAGCATTCATGGTGTAAGTACAGCGGCGTGGGACGTGAGGATTCGGCAGTTTTAACAAGGTAAAGCATATAGTGTGCACATTATAGACATATTTTCACACTTAAAGCCTCCTCTGCTCAAACATTGCTCCAAGCCTTCTCACACATGCACGACAGACGAGCACCAGTGATGAGATATACATCAACCGTCGAAGAAACACCCACCAGTACAACGACATCCACTCCCGCCTGCACCAACAGGTCCAGTCTGTATTTGTCGTCCTCCCTGGTGCCGATGGCGGCGCCGCACAGCAGCTGTTTGCGCGAGTCTTTGGAGGCCAGTGGGTAGTCCCGGTTCTTCTTCAGATCAGTCCTGGCAATGATGGCCACCAGCTCGTCGTTATTATTTACAATGGGAAGCTTGCCTGGTTGCGGAGAAAGTGAAAGTGAGGTTATTAAAAAAAAAAATTGCATGAGAGCGGCCAAACAAGAAAAAAGCTGCCGTCACTCGGGAACTTTTATTCACCTTTTTTACTGCGCTGCAGAATATCATTGGCTTCTTTAAGTGTAACACCGGCTGGAGCCACTACCAACTCCTCCCTCTTCGTCATGGCCTTGTCGATGAGGAGCATAATTTCCATTGAGTGATGCACATACCAACATTTAACAGATCAATACGCCGTGTCTTTAGAGAACAAAAATACACACCTCCTCCAGAGACTTGCCGTGGTCTTTCTCAGAAAGGAAGTCGATATCTCGGGAGGTGACGATGCCCACCAGTTTGCTGCCCATTTTGCCCGTCTCCGTGACGGGAATGCCGGAGAAGCCATGTCTTACTTTGGCCTCAAACACATCCCCGACTGTGTGGCGCGGACTCATCACAACTGGGTCTGTGATGAAGCCCTGCTCAAACCTCTGGAAAACAGAGAACAAACCATATTGTCATCAAATACAAGAAAACATCCCTCACACACACACACACACACACACACAGATAACAATAACAGGTCATGCTGTGAAGAAAATACTACTACTACCAACCATGCCTATATTTGACTACAAAATGCTGCTGTGACATAAAATACTAAACATATTTGTGCGTATGAAGGATTATCATATTTACCTTAACCTTGCGGACCTCATTGGCTTGGAATTCTGGTGTGCAGTTGTGGTGAATGATGCCAATGCCTCCCATTAGCTACCAAAAACAAGATAGACACATTTATTTCAGAATATAATTAGGCAATAAATGAAAATCTCATTTCAGCTTGTGTTGCCAAAGCAGTGTCTTACCGCCATAGCAATTGCCATAGCTGACTCTGTAACAGTGTCCATGGGGGAGGAGATGAGCGGCGTCTTCAGTGTGATCTTCCTGGTCAGCGCTGATGTCAGGTCCTGAGAGACACAACGAGGGGAAAGCACTTTTTAAATGTCTTCACAAAGTGTAGTTTCACAGATGCACCACCAGGGGGCAGACTGAACTTGCAGATATAATGCAACATTTTCTGCAAATGGTTAAAGATTTAAAATCTGTTTAACACTAAAAGGACATTGAAGCCGATTGAAGTGTAAGTGGATGTACGTTACAAGAGCTCTGTTTAAGTAAAAGTGTTTTAAAAATCATTTTAGCTTTAGTGTGTCATTCATTTCCATCTGTGATGTCTGCAAACAAAACAGTCCTTCCTCTCAGGGACAGAAACCCGACACCGTCTGCCCAACTGGAATGAGCCGTACTCCTGCACCTCGGCCACATTCAACCAACATTTTACTGATTCCCACAACAGCGTGTGTTATCTTCAACGGTGTGTGAAAATAATGACATTCCTTGCACATGGGAAACGAGCAAATGGGAGTTCTGTGGTGTCCAAGCTTTTACTCCTTATCTGCGACAGACATAAACTATGGAGGCTTTTCTCAGGAGTGTTCACGATCAAGGCAGAGGAATCACCCAACTGCACTAACCTGCTAAATTCAACCGAGAGTTAGGAAACATGTCAAGAACATCACGACCCCGAAGAATTTCCAACACCTTAACCGTGCACAAAAGCTACAAATTATAAACTACTGAGTCGCTGTGTGAACATGAACTACACCGTTCAAAGTTGTGACTGAGGCCAAATGTGGAATCATTTATTATTCAAGCTTGAATACACTCAGTATCCAGTGGAAAAACTAGGGCAAGACAAAGACTCTGTTGAGACGACCAGCCCATGACAACATGGCGAGGCAGACAAGCATCTCGCACAGCAACGAGAGCGCTCTGCCACTCCGAGGGAAACGGGGAATGATTAGAGATATCGCTTAAATTAAAATCCGCCTGGATGGACGGACGCAGAAGAGAGGAGTTTCATGTAAAGCCCCGAGATTAAGTCTGCCGAGAGAGGTGGATGAGCAGCCGAGCAGACGCAAATGTAAACACGAGGGTGAGGGAGCAGCCAGCGAGTGACCACATCGGGCAAAAATAGCAGGGCAGCAGGGAGAGAAGAAGAAATGATGCCGACCGCTTTAAATGGGGGGGGAAAAAAAACAAGACTATTTTTGTAAGAGCTGCCATTATAAAACGAGGTTGAGGTCTGGAGTAGGAAGGTTCGCCTGTAAAGACTCCACTGTAATAAGGCTGACGGTTTAAGACGTGGCCGTGCCAAGAATGTCCCGTCTGCTGACACCGCCACATCATCGTCATCATGAGTGTGGAGGAAACCCAAGAAATAATTGGCTTGTCCCTCAAGATGCACACAGTCTTCTCAGACGCGACGCCGACCTCGCATGCCCTTTTATATTCTCATGTGTGTTCTTCACGCAGGTGTACTTACCACGTCGTCTGAGGTAAAGTCAATGAAGCCAGGTAATATCAGGAAGTCACTGAAAGACAAAAAGGAAATGTAACTTAGCATAGCTGTGAGGATCGAAGCAGCCATTTAAAAAAAAAAAAACACCCGACCCTAAAGAGTTCCTCAAGTTTAAACGAACATGAAGAGCCAACGTGTGTGTGTGTACATTTATTCTGCTGAATGTCTCCGCGCAAAGCAGAGAACGGGAACTCCTGCATTATGGAGTCACTCGCTCACAGGGTGAAATAAAAAAGGAATAAACTGTGAGAACTATTAAACAATCGTGTTTAAAAAAAAAAAGGGAAATTGGGGAAGAACAAACAAACACAGATTTAAACTGACAAAGAACTTCAGTGAGACATTACCTAATCTCTTTCTAATCGTGTATAACAATTTCAACTAGGACTTGGCCATAGAGCCTGCACCCTAGTGATGGATACTCTCTTATGTCTCCGTATGGTTCCCAGAGTGCGTCCTGTACTTAGTAAAAAGCAGTTACAGTTGCTCAGCTCTGTGACTGTATAAACACCACGAGGAGGTAGAAGGAGAGGAGTGGGCGTGAAAGAGCTAGACACAGGAATGGTGTTGTTTGTTTTTCAACCAGAGTCTGTATGCATTTTGTGGGTTTTGCAAATAAGTGTGAAAACAGGGCAGTGGACAGACAGACGGAGGAATAAGGGGGGGGGGGGGGGGGGTTGTATTCCATGTGGTTGTTGCAGGAAACTGGAGGAGGAACTGCAGAGCGAGGGGACGTGAAACAGGGAGGTGGTGAGCGGTACAGGTGGAGATAAGAGTCTAAATGACAGTTGAGAGTGAAGGGCTGACATGCTAACAGACCACTGCTGCTTCAAGTGTGGGTGGAAGAAAAGAACGGTCTGAAATAGTTTCACAAGATGCGACACTGCAGAGGGAGGAGCCCTGTGTGTGTGTGTGTGTGTGTGTGTCTGCCCCCTCACTTTAGAGTCCAAAACACACACAAACATCAACGTGGGGACGAGCAAACATCTGCTAGCATTTAGCAGCAGCCACAGACCTCAGCTACACCTACTGACTCAGGGTCAGCGCTGCACCAGAGCGCTTTGATTTGAATTCTAAAGAGACATTAGCTTGGTGACGCCTTACTATGGTTTTTATTTGAATGGTACATGTAGACAAATGCATGATGCTACGCAGGAGTGTTTCAAAGTACAACCAGAGGCTATACCTGAGCTTCTTGTCTGGGCATAAAAAGAGAAAACACCCCACCCAAAGAAAACATCAGAAACAGCTGGGAGAAGGGCACCCAGCATTTTTTGAAAATGGAGCAGCAAGTTAAACCCCGATGAGTAACATCTGCACGTCTGACTCACACGACGATCTGGTTTGTGTGACGAGGACACCGACAGAAGGCTCATTATTAGACTAGTTAGAAGCAGTGACTCGTCTGCTCCAGTGCCTCCGTCTGAAGTGTAACAACGATCAGAAATAGGCGCTCTTATCGACGGCCAGTCCTGCGTGCGAGGTAATTAACTGACATTAAGATTTAATATCAACTGTGGTTGATATTAAATTATGATTTTATAGGAGGTTGGCTTGAGTTTGCCATGTAACGTGTCCAGAAGGCTTTTTAAAAAAATGTTTGGAAAGTGTGACAGATTTTATAGGTCAATAAAAGACGCAGTCCGTGATCAGAGAACGCTCTGGACAGACTTTGAGAGCACAGATTGAACGCCCAGTATGTAGATGTGTTGTTTATATATAGTGTAGTTTAAATGATATGGTTTAGTTGAAGTACTCTTTTGTCTCGTCTTGTATAAATGGCAGTGACCCAGTATTTAACTGCCTGGGGCTTGTGTAAGACTATTACACAAGAGGCACTTTTTAAACTTGATTAACGGGAGCTTATATTTTACAGTATCTACATGTATGAAGTACACTTCTTCTTCTTCTAGCTAACTCTTAGCGTTCGCCACTCTTTCTGTAATCAGGTAGCAGGTAAACACGGGTCACTTTGTTGGTCATATCGGGAGCGATGACAGAAAAATGTAGTTGAAAAAGCATCTTTGATTAAAACAACACGTTCACACCCAGGACATGATTTCTGCACCTAGTTGAAGGTCACAACACCGCAGGAAGCCGTTTCTGTCACAATGCCGTTTCTGTCATTCTGCGTCTGTGTCTCAATTTCTCTGGGTGGCTTACTGCCTTTAGCCTCCGACTATTATTAACAAATGTACAAAAGTAAAAGTGGTCAGAATCTAGCGACATAAGTTGAACCAGCTAACCAACCACTTCCTCCTGCAATCCACAAGACGCCAATTTAGGCCATCATGTGCACAAACGTTCCTTCGGTCATTATGCACTTCATTACAGGGAGGAACGGTTGTTCGATCACACGCGGACACACTCAAACACCATTACGCTTTCTATTCAATTAGCTTCTGTAAAGCAGGAGCAGCGTGATCCGAGCAAATCATTCTAAAACCTTCCGACAAAGATTTAATTACTTGCATCGAAATGTAGTTTTGTTGTGATGGCGACAACGCAGTATGGAGACTTATCAACCATATACATCATATAGAATCCGACATTAAGTGATGGTGTTTCAGGGAACGCTGAGAGGGCATCTGGTTGTAGCGCTACAGCACTGTTATGGTGGATTTAGGAGACAAGATTTAGTTTTAAGAGAAATTGCATGCTTCTCAGTGTCCAGCAGCCACTACAAGTGAGTTGCACAATGGTTTTGCTTCTTGTTATTTGTGATAAAGAAAAAGAAAAAAAGGGTGATAACAAGGATTAATAAAGAAAATCAGGTCAGTCAAAATGCATGATGAGATCAAATACAAAGAATTGGTCATCCATCACCAGAATGCACACCAGAGCCGAGTGAGGTTAAGTAAGAGGTGAGAAATTAGTCAAAGTGTAAGAAAGGGCATGAGCTGTTCCATCATGCATGTTGCATTCACAGGACAGGTCATGCACTTTGATAGTTAGCTGAAGTTAATAATGCAGTTATGTCCACTGGAAGCAAATTTGATCCCCATGACCAAGTTTAGCATTCAAACAATCCCTTCATTTATCTTCTGCATTCATGCACTTTCTTGACACCAGATTGAAATTTCGGCATGGTTTGCTTGTCAGTCAAAGTAAAGTTGCTTTAGAAGGACTGTCATATGCTTCCCCTTTATGAATTTACTTTTTTTGGAGAGACAATAGGATTCTTAACAGCACAGTTTCAAAACAGTTTGAAGATGACTGTTTTACTCACTTGTAAGTCAACCCATCTCCTTTAGAGCATAGCTCTTCAGCCGTATGACCATCGGAGACAACGCACTGTTGGTCAGATCTGCTGGTTCAAAATGTGTTGGCCATTATAAAGCACTGCTGCGTACAGTTTCCCCACCATTGCGCGTAAGTGAGGTTTTAAAAATAAGGAGACCTTACTTTGAATAAATTTCATTACTTTACTGGAGATTTTCGGAAAATCAAATTAAAGTTTGTAATGTAGGGGATTTTGAGGGAAACTTACTTGTATGTAAGTCCATCTCCAATCGAGAAGAGCTGCTGAGCGGAGAGTCCATCTTCAGGGACGTAGCCTGTACCACCGCTGATCAAGTAATCCGCCATGCTGTCAAATGATAAGGAGAGGAAACTGTGAAACCCAAGACTCAAATACAAATGTGCATCTATAAAGACAGTAAGAACACTATACAGCCACTTTGCAGTCAGAGCTTTAGTGACCTTCTGACAGGAAGAAATAACCATAGCAACATCAACATCCCCCCAGCCAGTGCGCCTGCGCGCAAGATGCTACATCTGCTTGCCAAAACAAATCATAAATAATGCGGAAATAGCCATTTGATAGAGGCATTGTTTTTATGACTGATGGAGACATCACTGGAGGTAGCGTTATTTAACATTAGACCACAACAAACACATACGTGACTGTAGCAATGCGACTGTGATTTGGTGCGCAGAGGATTTCTGTCTCTACATCTAAATGATTAATACCGTTACTATTTTCAAAACATGAATCGTGCGCAGAAGGCAATGACAATGCAGTGCAGTAGTCCGCGCGTGTGAGGCTGAATATGTGCGGGTGACACACTAACATTTGGCTAGCACTACACGATTTTAAAAAAGGTAAAAGCTAATGAATTGAAACGTTATCCAATAGGTTAGACAATATCCTCAAAACGTCGTGTTCTCCTGACTTGAGCGGTGAAGTCTAGATGCTGGCCTGGTGACCTACATCACGTTGTGAGAAGCTAGCAAACATTAGCTGTTTGCACAGCACACCCGTAGTTAACACATGATACTTCAAGCCTGTCAGGAAAACGGCGACGCAACATCCATGCTGCTGCTGCTGCTGATCCGTCCATGCTAGTATCCATGTAGCCCCCCCACATCTCACCTCAGGACACCCGGTTAACCATTTTGGAACCTGACATATTCACGAAGAAACACGTTTACACGTTTACATTTCTAGTAACTTTGTCCCCACCCACTACGGTCGAGCAAATGTAAATGTATCTACGACAACAGTAAGAGTTGAGTTTTTGACAGATTAATACATGCCGAATTGAAGAGTTGCTTTGTAAATTTACCACAGTACCTTAAATATTGTTCTATTCCGCATTAAATGTTTTTTTAGGACAGTGGAAACACTATTTACGCACAGTTTTGAATAGAGTTTGGTGTTGCGTTCATGCGCAAATCTGTTGTGCATGCTGATATCAACAAAACAACAGGAATACGAAGCAGGTGTGATGTAGTGCATTTACGTAAAAGAAACAAACAATAAAACCGGTTAAGTTAACACTTAACACGTTTATAAACACTAAACATTACATATCTATTTACATCGTCACCCCAACAACTGGGATGTTAGCAAACCGTTAGCCGGAGGATTGCAGCCACCTGTACTACAAACAACCAGCTGGCATATGGCTGGCACATTCAGTGATGGAAATGACAAATTAAAAGAGAAGTTAAAGTCAATGTTTCACACAAATATTATATTTTCACACGCACAAAAGCAATTTACAGTATTCAACCAGTCACTAACGTCTTCATAGCTATAACTTACATGATGTCACCAACGTTACAATCTTGATTCATTTCAAATGTTAGCTTAAATTACGGAATGTAAACTCTAACGTTATCCCATTATGGCTACTATAACGGTCCCAGCTGGTGTAGGTGTGGTAATAATCCACTAGCTAATGTGCATGCAACTGAACTTGTGGCAGACCAGACATGAGCTCAGTCCTGACTATACTTACAGACATGTGGGAGCAACGTTAGCATTTAGCATTAGCGACTTGGTTATTTTTGGCTTGACCTACGGAAAACGCTTCCGAGACTTTAAAGCAAGCTTCTTCTTTTTTTTTTTTTTACCCTTTAGGAAGGTAACCAAGTGGTATAGACTATGTAACATCTTGGAAAAGCGTACACTCAACATCTTGTTCTACACCGAGTAAGGTTAGCTAGCTAACCTTTCGGAGCTGATGCCCACGTTGACCAAAAGGAAGCAACTTCCCAGCTGTGAATCTACAGAAGTCAGGCTTTAAAAAAAAGCGATGATAGACACAGTAATTCCTTCTACCTCGAAGAACAAACTCGATGAATAAAACAGGTCGTGCGTGGCTCCAAGATGTAAAAGTACTGGTTGGCAGTAAAGTGAATCAGAAGTGATTGCCTGTCGTTGCAGACAGTGCGTGCTCGTGTTATGTACTAGCAGTAGCGTCACATCCCCTCTCCTCCTCAAAGAGGCGTGTTTAACCCTCTGCAGTTTGCTGCTGTGAAATCAGGACCAACAGAGGAACCAAAAGAGTGTAGCGTGCATCACAAGTGTTTCACGTGCATCACAAGTGTTTCACGTGGAAGCTCTGAAATGCTGACTGACTAGTTGCTGCCTGTGCATGCTATTATTGGACGCCAGTTGTTCACACCGTTAGAGTAAAGACGGTTTCCTACTATAATTAAAATAAAATAAATCACATTTAGCTGCTTTGACACAGGTTAAAAGTGACTATGCACATATAATTAGGTGTACTTTTAAAGTACTTTACTTGATTGCTTCCATAATGCTTCTTTATCCTTTCACTAAATGTAAAAAGGGATACATTCCTCTGTTTACTCCACTACACATATGTTATATATATATATATATATGTCATATGTTATAAAATACTGTGATCACATATGAAACATTATGTATAAATCCAGACCTGGCTTGCAGCAATAATAACATGCTGCTTACATGTTAAAGAATAATAGTTATCTAATATTATAATATAAAATATGTACTTCTGAGTACGTACTTTTACTTATACGTAGTATTTTGAATGCAGGGCTTTCACTTGTAAAGGAATACTTTTACACTATGGTATTTGATTAAAGAAAACGAGCTGCGTACTTCCTTTCCCTTTGTGCTTTGGTAGTTTCAGTTTTTCTTTCACTTAGTTTTTTGTATTGTTGGTAAAAGATAAAATGTTATAATATAGTGTGAGTGAATGGTAACGTGGATGGGCATGATTTTTAACACTTTGTTAACAGAAATCATCTGGGTCCATATACAGTATAGTACAAATGCATATGGACGCATCGATTGTCCTTCCATAATCAAAACTTTTATGCATTAATTTCCCTTGACGGAGAGAAACATCACGCTGAACTTGAGCAGCACTGTCTGCATTCTTGTCACATGTTAATCATCTTTAGTGGATTAAGTGTACTGATACGCCATCACCAATCACATTTTATTCACATGATAACAATTGCAGGAAGATGTGCAGACCAGCCATATAAGGGAAACCATATCTTAACCAAATTCACTGTCTTTTTTGGTTCTAATATCATATATATGTAATTAACAGCCTCACGAATTGTTCATCCCAAGTATTGGAGCTGCTCTCAGTGTGATGCACTGTTTACAAGCATATGTTAAGGAAATAAAAAAGGTTTAACCACTATAAGTACTATAATTAAACGAGTACTATTCATGGAGCTGGCATTTCCGATATCTTGATCATTTTTCACTGATGATGGTTGCTGGATTGGTCTACCCTGAGGTGACTCAGGGGGATCTGTTGCACTCTGTGTTTGTGTCAAATGAAATGTGGGTCATTGCATATATGGGTCAGTGGTTCCTTTTATGTACTGTAGCTATTCTGAGCAGTTGCTGTAGCCTGGCCTATCCTCCCTGCAGCATGCCGCTCGCTCCTGCCTTGTTGTTGCATCGCACAATTGTCACAAAGGGCAAGCAGAGCCACGTTAAAAATAGCCACCCGACAACTTAAGAGAAGCCATTTCTTTTTTGTTTTAGCATGTGCTCGTTGGATAAAAGTATTATGGCTTTCAAAAACAAAAAACAAAATGAAGTATGTCATCCAAAGCAAGATGTTTAGCCTCAAGGTCATTTGCAAACTGATCTAAATGCAAGTGTGTGTGTGTGTGTGTGTGTGTGTGGACATGTAAACCGACCCGACGGCATGACATTCATTTACATGTGCAGCATTGTGAAGGCACAGACAGTGAAAGTGAGGCTTGAAAGGACTGACATCACATTTTCCTTTTTATTTCACATTGAAATTATTATAGCATTCTTCTTTTTAGTTTTTTTTATCTTGCTTTTGTATTTGAACATGCATCTTTTTAGAATCAAGACTAAAAGTCTTTTTATAAATGTTTTTTGCAGAACTCTCACTCTATTAATTCTGCAGCATGCAAATAAAAATAAAAATAAAAAACATTCTGTGAAAATGATAAAAAACAAACAGATGTAGTTAAAGCTGCTTAGTCTTTAAGTTGCACGTAGTGGCTCATTCTCCACAAACTTTCTCAGCAACTCACCTCTCTGGGCCTAGACCGGCCTGGATGCGTGTGGCACTGTAACGCTGGGCTGCAGTTTCATGTCCATGTCCATGTGAGGTTTGCCGGACACACTGTTCACCTTCCTGGGATGAAACGTTGCTCCGTGGGGGCTGAGTGTCTCCTACAATTCTCCGATAATCCACCTTCTGGCTCTCCCTTTCTCCATCTGCACCAAAGTGCTCATAACCATACCCTTCCATCGTCCGTCCAAGGTCAGTCTCTGAATCCGGTGTCCCCCTTTTTGCTTGCTTTTGAACAAAATTGAAAAAAAAGTCAGAGAAAAGATCCAACAGCTGATGGTTACATTTGTGTCACAACAGAAGACTTCTTGCCACCCTGATTTCATGTGAACTTCATTCCCCAAGTTTAGATCGAATGAAGGAGTTTCAATTTGCCAAACAAATGCAAACTCTGCATTTGTTTCTAAATATTCTTATCTGAATGTCTGCTCTATCTACTCTGCCTTCCAGAGCAGATATGGATAGGTGTTCCCACAGAGAGGAAAAAGACCTGTGTCAAGCTACTCCGTCTGCGCCGTCACAGGATGCACCTGCCTACAAGAAGGCACCAGCCACCTCTAGGCGTGTCAGCAGAGGGCGTCACCTAGGAGATTCTCCCACTGAGAGGGTGTCACCGTGGAAATGATGCCAGCAGCAGAGCGTTGTTGTGCTGATGTCTTTGAAATCTTGGAGGAGATTTTCAGCCATGAAGGCAGAGGGTATAATGGGAAGCGTAGATGAGCCCTGTGCTGTACTTCTATGTAGGATAAAGCCGCCATTGCCCTGAGCGTTTCTCTACAAGTTGAATAGAGTGAGTGCTGCTGAGTGCTCCATGAAGCTCCCGCTCTACGGGTTAATCCTGCTTTCTATCAGTGGCACAACGTCCCTTTCACAAAGAGGATTTCAGAACTGAAATGAACACGACTACTGTGAAGAGAACGGCAACAAACAGAAAGATCATCACTGCGGTGTGCTGTTTTGTGTCCGTCTCAGTGGGTTGTGTTGGTTCTTATGCTTTGTGCAGGCCTCACGGAAAATGTTGGTTTCCAATTTATTGCCGAGTAAAACTGAGGCTATATGAGTCTGTATGAAAAATAAGCTCCGGTGTAACCACCCCACCTCCCTAAGAGGCCGAGGTGAAACCCACATGCTAACACAACATGCACTTGTACCTTGACGCGGCTGAGTGAAGCTTGCACCAAAGTGAGAGCACCACCCTTTCACATGTCACAGTGATTGTGTGTAAACGTGTGCATTCAGTGGGATGTATATACAGTATGCAATGTGCAGAATGTATGTGTTGACTTATCCATTGTTTTCTTTTGGTTTTGTGTGGAACTTGTGTACAGTTTAGCTAGTTGAAAGGATTCCCCTCAACAAACACACAAGTGGGCTGTCACAAACAGTCAGTCACCTGGAGGTGATCCCTTTGTTGGTGAGACGTTAAGATGGAAAATCCTCTTAGTGCCTGTCCTCTGAGGTTCCCCACTTACAACATACTGTTACCACTTTAACACATGCTAACGGAAACCCCTTACCCACTCAACGAAAATAACAAATCAGGATACTGACTTAGTACCATGGATACAGAGCCAATATAATCTAAATGGATTGGCAAGATGCTGCTGCTCTGTATGTAGACCATGGCTGCTGTTGTACCTTAAAATCACGTTATCAATGGCATTAAGCGGTTAGTGTCTCGTGCACTAAAAGAGATGTGCATGTCCTCAGTTTACATCCTCTCATTCAATTACATTTATCATAATGAGTGTCATGTGCACAGTGTGGATACTCGTTGGCTGGCTGAGACAAATCAGAGTCATACGATTGAACACAAGGGTAACCGTTCCCAAGAGGACTCCTTGTGTGTGAATGACTGGACCCTGAAGATATAATCCATCAGATGATCTGAATCTACAGTCGAGTTGGAATTAATTTCATGTCATACTGATAAAGCGTAAGAGTAATACACTAGAACTGCAGCTCGGAGACACGATTTTTACACATTAAGATCATCATGAAGTCATGAAAAGTACTCCACGGACTGCTGTATAATGTATTATGTGGCTGTGGTGAGAGCTTTGTAAAGTAAAAGGGCAGCCGGAGTTACATAAACCCCTGGAGCAAAAATGTCACCTACCTTGTGAATGTTCAGCATGTCACATACACACTCAAGCGTTAGGTACAAAGCACACTAAAGACTGTACATGGCAGCTTCATTATAATCCCAGAGACCAACTAAGAACTCCAGCGTGTGTATTCATTGAATAAATACAATAAACTAAATATATATATCAACTCAAATAATATGTGGAGTACACACACATTAATTAGCATACACTATAAATATGCCAAACCTCTACAACTACACTATAGGATAACATACAATATACATTAAACACGTGTGCAAACTTGTTGCCGTTATTTCTATGTTATGCAACGAGGTAGAGTGTGCGTAAAAAGACGTGCAAAGAAGGTTATAGAAGGAGCTAAATAGAGAGGAGTATAGACTGCTAGACAGAGGTGAGGTGTTGAAGAGGGTTGTTGCTTCAGACAGGAAAGACTTCCTGTATCTGTCATCGGCTCTCTATAATGGATTCAAGTTGGTTCAGTGTCCTCCTCTCTCGCAGCCCATTCTGGAGCCAGTCTTCTTAAGTCTGCAGGCTCACTCTCATGACTTACTGGGACCCTTGAATAGAACAGAACCATTGTGAATGTTATTAGTATGTTTAACACCTTTGTTTTTGACAATTCTGCTAGAAAAAGGATACAGTATAATATCAGAAGACTACACTGTATACAATATAAACAGTAATGTAAGGCTGAACTCTCTAAGCCTGTGTTCTGAGCTCTTAACTGTCATACACTGACATCTAGTGGATGCAATGTGTTATTGCAATTGAAGTAAGGGAGTTCTTTAGGTGCAGATGTATTTCTGTTCTGCACAGATGTACTGTACCATGTATTTGTCAACTCTATTCCTGCAGAAAGGAAATGCGGATTTATTTCCTACAGTGGAAAGCAGCTGTGAAGAACTAAAAGCGACGACTACATTAATTGTAGTGAGTCATTTGTTAATTCTTTCATATAAATCACCACCATGTGCTTATTCTTTCCTTTTAATGATCGCCTGACAACAATCGGATGGATTCTGTGTTAAATGTCTCAAGAGTTTCCTCTGATTCATAGTCTACTGCTTTCTATCTGTCCCATTGTTTGCCTACTTTACTGGCTCTGCCAACCCTTCAGTGTTTAAAGTATTAGTAGTAGCCTATTCATTCAAATGGAAAGTACCGTTGTTTCTTCTTGAGAGTCACAGCTGTGAAATGAACAACAAAAGGATTTAATGTTTGTGCACAAGTAGTCTGAACTGCCTGTCAATTTGTGGTATTGAAAACTGCTGAGTAGACTCCTAAAGCTGCTTATACAACTCACAGGAAATCCGTAAGACTTGATTCTCTAGAAAGGACCCGTAACAGGCAAAAGTACCAAGCAACACAACATTCTTTGGAAGTCATTTACAGCTTTGCAGGCTTGTTTAAGTAAAATGTATCAGGTTGCTGAACTTTGTTGACTCATATAGATCATGCCACAGTTACAAGCTATGAAAGTGTGAGCCGTGACGTAGGGTTGTGTTGATTAGTCAATACTCTCGTACCAAACGTATGGTGTTGATTTAAAGGTTAGTTCTATATATGTCCTATTATCCTTTAAGTGAACTCCAGGCTACTGGTGGATATCTGCGCTGAGCCTTCCTCAGAAACTGTGCCAAGCCCCAGGGAAAGTGACATCATGACAGATATACAACAGCACTATTAGTGTGCTCCGCTTATTCATCTGAATGGGGAATTTTCCAGATTAAAAGTCTGGAATCTCCGCGCTGACATGTGAACAAACTGGAAATCCCTTGATTTTACTATTTATTTTTCTGATAAAAGACAACGTTCTAACAATGTGGATCTAGTTCAGGAACAGGTCTGAGCAAGCACATCAAGATAAGTGCGTAAAGGGGTGTGTGTGTGTGTGTGTGTGTGTGTGTGTGTGTGTGTGTGTGTGTGTGTGTGTGTGTGTGTGTGTGTGTGTGTGTTGTAAAGTGCAATATAAAAAAGTTAAGTCACTGCTCCACAGTGCCTTTACTTCCAAATGTTAACCTAACTGGTATGATAAATACTGCGCGGTCTTATGACCAGATTCAAAAGGAGGAAGTGAAAACACAGGATACATTTCATTAGATATCATCTCAATCCTCTGTGGGACATAGAGCCATTGAAAAAACATCTTCTATTGATGATTTTGTATTTCTATCAACGACTAGGCTACAAGATGGATTGTGATGAACATTCATTGTCCCCAGAGGATGAATCCTACCGACATTACTGGCCCTGTAATGAAGCCATGAGGTTAACATTTGATATCCTTTGAATGTTTTCCAGCATGAGGGCAGCCTGTATGTCTAATAGCGTACATAAGGTAGATAGAATAGACCCAATGCATGTCAATTTGACATATTTAGGCTACATTAATCGATAAACAGAACATATTTCTGGCAGTATGGTGAATGAAGGGAGATAAGATCTACAGGAAATATTAATGAACACATAAATGAGTGTGTGTCAGCGGCGTAGCTAGGTTTTCAAGTTTGGGTGGGGTTAGCCCAGAGGTGAGGAGGAGCTGTGTGCACCTGCGTGGTAGTACAATTAGCTTTAAAGGAACTCAGATGACGTGATGATGGAGAAGTAAGTCTGGGAGTTTTGCACTGAGCAAAGCCGTTACACACACCCAAAGTGTTTTGTGCTGGTTGCGTACATTTGCAAAGTACATTTGCATAAATCTGGTGCGCTTTAAGACAAAAAAACACACACCATCTGTCTTTCAGACACGTGTAGGTGGAAGCATCAAATATTTCCTTCTTCTTTTTGAGAGTGGCAAAGTGATCTATCACACTGTTGTGATTCAGATGCCATAGAATGTCACTTTTTAATTGTTTTATTCGGGTGGGCTTTAAAAGTCTGAAGCCACAGGTGTGTGTCCTTGCCTGCTTTCATCACACACTCGTCAAGACACAATAAATACCCTATCACAGCTCTATTTAAGTATGAAATACATAACAGCCCAATGGAAATTCCACAATTGCCCTGAGGTCATCTACTGTGAACATGCAGGAAATGGTGTTGGTTACATCGTGATGTCACAGTTACACATCACTGCTTGATACAGCTGAGTACTGAGACGGAGGCAGACAGCAGATGTGCGAGCTCAGCTTCAGTCGCATGAAAGCTTTCTCGAAGGATTAAGATGCAAATGATAATTATTGACCGATAAACATCAGCGGATTTCTCTTGGGCTGCCCTGCGTGTTGTTGGAAACGACTTCAGCGTACACAGTTACGAAAAAAGAAAGAAAGTAAAAGTCTACGCTTTAGATCAGCCGAGCCTCTGGTAAGTGATTATTATTACGAAACAATGCGTCTTAGTTTTAGTATGCTATTGGTTAAAGGATAAGATTCAAGTGTACATTCTCGCTAATTGTTATTGTTTTACTATCGTTTGCAAAACCACGTGTCCAGATGCCACCTTCAATGTCGTTTCTTGAGCATCTGCATTTAATTTATCGATGTGTGTGTACAATAAAGTTACAATAACTTGGAACAACGTTGGTGTTTAGTGGCTGGTATTTTGGAAGACGAAGAGTAATCTAGTCCGAGATGTTTTACAGACAAATGAAGATAGAAATGAAAGAGTCTTGTGCATCACTGATCGCATACTGATTATGTTCTACTGCCGTCACAATAAGATCTGTTTTGGGTTGCTAATCATCTTGGATCAGATATTTACAGCAGTCTTGAATTGCACCAACAACAGATTGTTTCTTCCCGTTTGTGTGCTCTGTTAAATGGCTTCATAGCAGATACGCTTTTCTGCATGCACACGTCCCTTCTACCTAATCCTTGACCAATTCCTTTAACTTAAAAATCATTGAGTTCTGCAGTAAGTCATTTAACAGGTGGTTCAAATTGCCCAAAATGTATATGTGCATGTATATCTATATCTATCTATATATTTAGAGCTCTCTTAGAATCCCCTTAAATCTCTATGATAACAAACACCATAAATGTAATTATCTTTAAAACTGATTGTTATTTTTCTCTTGCAGCTAATTGTCCTCTACCAAGGGAGCCATGGTGCCAGCAGTCCTTAAAATGTACTTTATTGGAACAGCGCTGAGCGTCCTTGCAGTCATTTATGGAATAGCGGACTCCTTTGGTGGCCTGATGTACACCCAGGACCATCACTACGGGTTTGACCTGGACCAGCAGACACAGAGGCAGCTCTCCTCAAGCCACGACCAGAGACGATCGGATGTGAATAAAAACATTAGCTCATGAGGAAAACATCTCGGTCACAAGTTACAAAAAATGGCAGTTCAATGGACATGCTGGTTACAGTGGCAAGCTACAGTCAGAACACTGGAGATTATTTATTCTGGTTCCATTGCTAATTATGGACAATGTGTTATGCATAACCAAAATGTTGATATTGATAATCCCACAACATCTGGTTGTGTTTACTGCTTCACTGTAGCAGCTAGTCTGTGTTAAATCAAATACAGACCTGATTAAAAATGTAACAGCACTACTGAACAATGATTTGCACTAAAAACAAGAATGTTTTGTCTTTTTGATGTATGTATTTTGAGTTTTCTTTCAAATAAAAAAAGTGCAAGTGTTGCAATGAGTACAAACTTCTAAGAAAAAACATAAAAAAGGTCATAGGGTTCCTGTTCAGTAGAGTTTATTGTGAAGTAGCCTATCACATGTAGTGAATAATACTGTGAACTACAGGTTGAGGCTTGCATTATTGACATAGACATATAAGACATACTCCTTTAATGCCAAACACTTAAAGCAAGTGTGCAGCATTTGCAGTAATTAAATCCAGTCAAGTCAGGCCTTGCATGTTTCTTTGTATTGATACCGCAATGTTCCAATGGGAAGTCCACAAGAGCCAAGTAGATAAGTAAAAACAACAACAGGAGCCTTGTGAGTACAGTCTGGATCATTGTTTTACTTGTACGTGTCAGTTACTGTGTCTCATTGTTCTCTTTACACGCAGGTATCTTTCTTTTTCTGGTGAAAGGAAGAGTTCAGTTAAGTACATGTTTAAACAAATATTGAGCAATAATAATCTTCAAGCTGAACTGTCTTAATCATCACTATCCATGAGTGCGTCAGTAACTGGTGCAGTGGAGTTCCCCTTATTGATGACTGAGATAGACAACTTGTGATTTCCTGGTTAAAAGCTTGTTAACCCATTTGTGCCCAAAGACTATGTTTAATATAATAAGACAGAATGCCACGACATTTAATCAGACTGGTTTAAAGTATTGGGGATACTTTGGGCAAGTATCTAACAGTACAACTTTGACATTTTTAGATCAAATGGAAAAACCCCACTTTTATCAACAGTCAAATTCTGGTTTCTTTTTTTAAATGAGAAAAAAATGGTAAAAGTCTTCCACAGACGAGTGGCGCGCCTTGACAAGCGTGTTTAAATGTTTTAAATATTATGTAATGTGATGTAATTTCCCCTCTATCATGACCCAAATGAATGCTTCATATCCGCTCAGTGTGTAAATATTAACATGATTTCCAAACTAAATGACCAAAATGTCCATTTGTGGTGGCCTTTTATGGCACTCCCTTCTGTTGGTTCGCCCTGCTGTTGCTCTGTGTTTTCTGTCTCCAGGCCTGCAGGGCAGTATTAGTCAGCACACCTGTAAAATAGTGGATCTTTAACAGCTAAGCCTCCACAGTGGACATGTTACTTTGTCCTCTGTTCCAAATGTTCCATCTGCCCCAAGGACTGGGAAATGTATCAGCTTGTTTTAAAGCTTTTTCCACTATCAGGGGTTACAGAGGTGGCTACAGTAGTGAGATTCACACACACACACACACAAACAGAGTCATAGGAGGTGAGTCATTGAATGGTCATTATGTTTATTTATTTTTTTAATGATGGAGCAGTTCTCACAAAGTAGTTTTCTCATACATACATCTGTGGTGAGTAATACAATGTTTTGAATGATTTACTTTCACACCACCACTCTTTTACTTTTATATTCCTGGTAGTAGGATAAAGTAAACAGTGGTTGCCAGAACAGCCCACAGCAAAACAGCTGTTCTTCATCAACGCACAGCTGTCTGGTGTGCAGATTTATTAATAAGGAGTGGCTTGTACTTGTTCTTTTATTACAGGAAACGATTTGAAAGATATTATAACTGCACTGCAGGAATATGTTTTTTTTTTGCCGTGCGTAAAAGCGTAAATCCTGAGGCACTTTGGCACCTCAGTAAGCTGCATCATGGTGATTACATGACGTCATCTGGCGTCAGTTGTGTCCTCTACAAATAACATTAGCAAGAAAACTCCTCTATAATGCTGCATTTTACGCTTCCTTCTTCTGTCATATGTTGCAAGTACTTCTCCATTGAGGCTATTGCGCATTCTTCCTCTCGCCTTCTCTCTCTCTCTTTTCAAATGAACCTCTCAATATTAGTCACACTCACCAACATTTATACATTATTGCATTGGCGAATAGCGTATAGATTTAAGGTGCATTTCCACCAAATACACTTGACATGTAAATCCTCCCAGCAGCTCAGGTCACCTGGATGCGGGCAGAAACACCTGCTGGTGGAGGACGCACCACTTCACGCAGCACTTTTTTTTATTTCCCAGCACTTCCCACCCCCACTTGCTTTTAGAGTGTAACACTAATAACCGAGTCAGTATCGGTTGGCATCTCAGTCCCTGGGGCTCTTGATTTTAGTGAGGTCCCATTATTTTGTACATCGGATATGATCTGGAGACTCGTGGTCCTCGGTGGGGTGTACGTCCTTCTTCTGGGTGCTGAAGGCAGCAGCCGCGGGGAGAGGACGGTGACTTTCCACCGGACTCAGCAGGATGAGAGCCAGGGCCAAGCGCGCGCACGCCCCAAGAGGGACATGAGCAGCTCCTCGGGCACCTCCAAGCCTTTTAACGGTCCTCCCTTCACCTCCTGCCGGACCCCCCTCACCCCCGCAGAGCACAAGGTCCTGGATGACAATACGCATGAGGTGAGGTGTGTTTGAGTTATTATGTGGCATTAATATAAAGCTGGGAAAGGTTCAGCAGGACACCTTGACATCTTTATACAATTTGCAGTTATGCTTTGTTTTATTACATTTCAGAAAACAGATAAACAGAAAGTGATATTCTTCTTGCTTAATGAAGTGAAACTGTAACAGAAACATTTAAGTATAATAATGATACTAAATGGCATTTGTTCAAAAATGATGACTAATGTGATAATTCAACTTTAAACATTTTAATCATATTAGATTTATTTGATTTGATTGAACTTTAGAGGTGATGCTGTCATATGATTATCTCTTCCATCCTTCTCCCAGACAGGGTTTAATGGTGATGATGGCTCCCATGTAATTCTCACATGGGTGGGCGATGGCACCGGGGTGAGTATCTCACTCACAGCTACACAAGGTCCGATCAGTGCCATCAACACAACCTGCGGTCTACTTGTCTCTGTAAATGCAGAAACACGTGAATGTTCAGACTTTATACTGTTGTCTAATTGTGCATTCTTTATTCCAGAATATTATATTTATTACTTTTCTTTGTCTACTTTTCTTTATTTTATTTGGTTTGAAATATATTGTATACTTAGAAATACAAACACATGTCATACTCAGATTGAAATGATCATTTACAAAATCTTTATAATTGGCTGAACTAGATTAAGATATATTTATTATATCATTTTCTCCACATTGCTGCATCCCCCCAGGTCGTCCTGGTGCTGTCAACATTTAGTGCTCCGATAGATACTTTCATGGAAGGCGGCTCCTCACGACTTTATCGAAGGCGAGTATCTGATACATTACGAGAAATAACACGAGCAGCACATCCCGCCCTAATCAGAACTACCACCTATAATAAAATCTTTCTTTCCTCAACCATCAGCACGGATTATGCAAAATCCTTCCATGACATTTCCCATCGGATCAACCACACCTTTATAAGGGAGGAGTTTGCAGTCAGCGTTGGACCGGGGAGCTCTGTAAGTCAACAGTACGGTGTAACAGTCGTGTGTGAGCAGTTAGAGTTGCGGTTGGGGAACCATGTTGCTAACAGGGGAGGAGTGTGTGATGTTGCCTCACAAAAAAGTGTGAAGACATCTTGCATGTTTCCTAATCCACCTGTGCCACATCTTCACTGTCTGATCACTCTGCTCTTGTTTTTTAACAGGGTTGTGACTAACATGTTCAAAAGTACACACGAAAGATCTGCACTGTTGTGCACATTTTAACCTCAGGATTAGCGAGGGGATATTCACAGTTCGGGGGAACTTTGAACAGTGTTTTCTGACATGAAGGTTGATGTTTTTTTTACCCAGAATTTCTGCACAGAGCCAGAAGAAATCAAATATGCATCGGGCATTGGGATTTTAAAATGATATTGGTGTCATCATCCCTGCCAACTTTGCATCTCAGGTCTGCTTTTAATTGACTGCTTTTAGGTGATACTGACAGCAGACATACCCGTGGTGGATAACCGAGGCGGGATCATCTTCACCTCCACGGACGCCGGTGCGACCTTTAAGTTCATTCCAACTGCCCTTCCACCTGGCTCTGACAATCACGTACCACTTCCTCAACCCTGACTACCTTGTGGCCCTCAGCATTGACGTAAGTCACACTCCTGCACATGTTGTTTCTGTTCCTTAATTTCCATTGTCCCTTGTTCCTTGCTGCACACTTGTAGCTTACTCCCCCCCCCACACACACACAGTCTTCAAGCACACACCTTAAAGTGAAAGGTAAACACTGCTCTGTTCCTTCCTGACTTCTAGGGCGGTCTTTGGCTCTCTCTGGACTTTGGTGCCAAGTGGACAAAAGTTCATGATGGAGTACATTCTTTCTCATGGTGAGAATAAACAGGAAGCAAAATGGAATCTCAGAGCACACATTAGATGAACAATGTATTCTGTAAAGCTTTTGGAGAAGAAAAGTGATCTGTAAAAATAGCTCATGTGACACTTTGTGTTTTTGACATTTTACCTTCCTCTGTTCATCAGGGGGGCTGGCATTCATTTGTTCTTCAGCTGCAGTCGAACAGACACAGGTCAGAAGCTATGTGTGAAGCACATTCATGATACCAAAGAGCTTCAAAAAGTAGTCAGGCGTGTAAAAAATATGATTTGATCAAATTATGACTATAATAATATAGAATCAGATTAAAATGTATAACTTCCAGACAGACTGTAATACAAATGTTTGAAAATAAACACCATTGTATGATCATTTTCCCATAAGAGGAAGTGATTTTTGCAACATGACAGAGTTCATTTTAAGCTAAAATATACGTCTTAGTGGAATTAAAGGCAAACAAAACCAATAACTAAGAGTCCTGAGTATCTCATATTCCACAGTCTTCTTCTTGTCGCCACAGTTGAGGCAGATGAGAGGGGGGATTTAGTGCTGAAGAGGACAAAAGATCTGGGGAAGACCTTTACCACAATACATGAGGACATCTACAGTTTTGGCTACATCGGAGCCTTTCTCTTCTTCTCTGTGATGGAGGATTCGGTAAGATATTACAAAGCCTCCTCTTCAGACACATATTATTTAGAAAAAAACATTAAAGACCACCAATCTTCAAGCAATAACAACACGGTGATGCATTATTCTTCTCCCAGAGATCCCCTCGTGTTATGTATTTCTCATCAGACCAAGGAGATACCTTCAGTCGAGCATTGCTGCCCTCCGCCTCCACTGAGCAGGTGGGAAACACATTTAAAGTTCTTAAAGCTGGATGAAGTTCTTGCCAGACTATTACAGATAGTTCCTGATTTCAATCAAAATGTTGGCACTTTAAGACATTCATGCAAAGCTCTAGTACGTCTGCTTCTGATTATTTAAGAACTTTGGCTTCGTTTGTACCTTTTGTATCAGCACAAGTATCAAAAAGATCATAAAGGATACCTTGCCCTCCCACATGAAAGGTTCAGATGTTAATATAATGATCCCCTTAGTGACATTTCTCTCACAAGTTGAGTCAGATGTGGGCTTATGAAATCTCTCAGACACACACATGCTATCTTTAGTTATAGAGGTTGCCTTCAGTAAAAACATTGATGGCAACATTTCCTTTTTCAACACCAACTGAACACACATCTGTTCTGGCGAAACACCCACCCACATACACACCTTGTTGACAGCACAAACACACACTCTCTCTCACGACGATTAGACAAGGTTTGTGGCAAAGATTAAATCAGTCATCAAAAAGTTGTTGTTTTTAATTTATTGCAATTACAGATGTTCTCACCCACTCACTCTCAATGTGTGTGTGTGTGTGTGTGTGTGTGTGTGTGTGTTTGCAGTTTTACTCCATCCTGGATGGAGATGAAGATATGCTCTTCATGCATGTGGACAACCCAGGAGGTAACACACACACACACACACACACACACACACACACACACACACACACACACACACACACACACACACACACACACACACACACACAATGCTCTGTCCACATTTCCCTTGGAAAACTAGCTTAAAAACATGCTTGACACATATTGTGCCCATGTTGTGAAGGCAGGCAGTATTTATAGCTCTCTCAGCCCCTTTTGTTGTAATGGAAAAGCTCAACTGTAAAGACCGGACTGGTTTCACAAGTTCTTGGTGTTGCTGACAAATCATTCCATCATACTGAGAGTGTGTGCATGCAAGTCCAGCAGCCCAACCTTTCTCCCTCCCTCCCCCCTCACTCTCTCTCTCTCTCTCTCTCTCTCTCTCTCTCTCTCTCTCTCTCTCTCTCTCTCTCTCTCTCTTTCCCTGGCAAGTGCTCCAGTTAGTGCTGTGTGGGTTAGGTGATGGGACTTTTGTACTGCTGAGATAAATAGGGGGGATATGGGGTAGAGAGGCTTTATCTTTTGTTGGCTGCAGGGAGGGAGATTTAGTTTACACTGCAAAAGCAGACAAACATATCTTGGGATCAGGGTGCAACACACACACACACACACACACACACACACACACACACTCACACACACACACACGGACACGGACACACACGGACACGGACACATTAGAAACGTAAACCATGCCATCACCTCCCTCAGCTGAGCTTGCCCTTCCTGGCTTTAGCTGACACGTGTGTGAGCTTCACACAGTTAAAATATGATTGATGATGCCTTGTTGTTATTATGCTGATGTTGAAAGGTTTGTGTCAGCGTTGCATTACCTGTTCCCAGGTGGTGAATCTCTTTGAAGGTGATACACGTGGTATTTGACATCAATAAACCTCACTACATTCAATTACAGACATTAGCCTATTGTAAGTGCACTCAGTAGAGTTGAATCTCCTGTTCAACATGAGACCAAATCTTTCTATTGTTGTCCATTTCTGAGCCACAACAAAGGTCAAAATGTGGCCGGCAACAGACTAGGTAAGGCTAGCTGACTCCTAGAAATACCTTTTGCTACTGACTATTACATTTTTAGTTTGACTTCATATAGACAAACTAGTTTGTATCGAAACACTAATTTACAACACATGATCCAGGTGTAATAACTACAGTAATTGAGAGCTCCGACAACCAGGCCCTGCCGTCAGGGTGGGTCAAAGCGTACTGGTGACCCCGGCCCAAGGCCTAGGGGAGCCCATGCAAAGGTCTATGGTGATAATGCTACATTGTAAACAACTAGGAGAGCTAGTAGCGTTAGCTGTTCGCAGCCGGTGGGCAGCACAGTCCTGCTTGGCTAAATAACTGAGCTAACAGCTAACGAATTTACATTATGATGCGTTCAAACTCTATTCAGTAAAATGAGTATTAGGCTACCTTTGACCCTTGACATTAGAAGAGTGATCATGTGACTTACTTTAGTCCTCCTGCTGTCTTCTGTTTCCCCACAGACACCTTCTTTGGAACCATGTATACATCAGATGATCGCGGGATCTTATTCTCCAAGTCACTGGAGCGCCACCTGTTTGATGGGCACAGGAAGAGCGATTTCACCAACATCACTTCCCTCAGAGGAGTCTACCTCACTAATAAACTATACGAGGGTATGGCTTCCGCTTGTCATTTCAGCACAAATGTAGAACAATGCAATTAGGGTACATTGAATTAATGCTTTATGTTGTTGCTGTCCGTAAATTGAGTCACACTGGTACACAGGGTGGCATTATCCTTTATTCTGATGAACATGGGCACTGTAGTTCATGTCAAGTCAATCCCACATTCACCATTCTGCTGCCGTGAATACTCACTGGAGCATCAAATGTGTTCACCTTTTCTTGTTTGATCAAATACCGAAGTATGACTTTAATGGTGTGTTTTGTTGCAGATGGCCGTATAAGATCTGTCATTTCCTTTAATAGAGGAGGAGCGTGGAGACAGCTTAACAAACCTGAGAATGTGAAGTGTGGAGAGCAAGTCAAGAATGTAAGTGATATGTCAACAGGTCTAATCCCAGTCTGAATGCACTTACTGACATTATATTCTGCTAGTTAGTCAGTGTTCACTAAGAAACCACATGTGTGTGTTTTTCATCAGTGTAACCTTCATATTCACGGAGAGCACAGTCGCATCAACCGCATTGTTCCCATACTGGCTCTGTCGGAGCCAACTGCTATTGGTCTGGTCATCGCTCACGGTAGATATTCTGTACACTTCTGCAAGCTTTGCTATTTTCTTAAATTGATTTAACCTTTTTCTCCAATGTCTTGAATCTAAGGCCACAGAGTGATTCCGATGGTCTCCTCTCTACCGCAGGTACCGTGGGTGACTCTCTGTCATCGTCGCAGCACCCAGATGTGTTTGTCTCCTCAGACGGGGGTTATAACTGGAGGGGGACACTCAGGGGTCCTCACCACTACAGTATATTGGACTCCGGGGGTCTCATTGTGGCTGTGGAGACACAGCGTGAAGGAGAAGTCAAGACTATTAAGTACTGAGCAGATGTTTTTGACTTCATTCACAATTAAACTGTAGTATTATTTGGCGTTGTATGGCAGAATGTTCCTGTATTATACTTTTGCTAATATTTCTCGCCCCCAGGTTCTCCACAGACGAGGGCCGGTGCTGGAAGTCCTATAACTTCACCGAGCAGCCCTTCTTCTTCGCAGGCCTGGCATCCGAACCGGGGACCAAGGCCATGAACGTCAGCGTGTGGGGCTTCCGGCCTGAGGATGACGGCCAGCCCATGTGGGTGGTCGTCACCATTGATTTTCAGAGCCTTATTACAAGAGAGTGTGAGTGAAGATGCTGTAACGCCGTCTTTTTCTATGTCTATTCTTTCTTTCACACAAGTTACCACCCGAGGGTTGGTGCATCGAGGTGTCACCAGTGAGCTGGAGCCTTACAGAAACTTAACAACTCATGACCTGGGACTTACCATCCCTTAAACTTCTAAGAACCTATGAGACTTAAAGGGACAGTGTGTAGGATTCTGCGGCTGTAAATACTACACACTGTCCCTTTAAATGATATGTTCCTCTTTTTAATTTCTATTATATTTTACAAACCCACATGTTTTGGAAACGTGCATCAAACCATTTCATATTTTCCTGTTTATCTTCTTCTTGTGTTGCGGCCATTTTTATGTAATCTTTAATTTTTTTGTTAGAAATACCTGAAAGTAAATATAACGTGGACTTAATGTCACCAGGAAGTGACCCAACTTTGTTTTTGTAATGTAAAATATGCAATACAAGGGTTAACTAACTGGAAAAACCACTAAAGGGTGTTGTATTGTATTACCTCAGGTAATGAGAAGGACTATGAAGAGTGGTTGGCTCACGCTACAGATGGAGTAGACTCGAAGAGACACGGCTGTCTCCTGGGGGTCAAAGAGACTTACAGGAGGCTAAAGAAACAATCTGTGTGCAGAAATGGGCGAAGCTTTGTGGTGAGCAAGAAGCAAAGCCCGTGCCTGTGCACCAGAGAAGATTACTTGTGGTACGTCCGTTTGTTTGTGTCTACGTGGATATGCCATATGCAAATTGGGAATTCCTAATTTGCATAAAGAATATTCCCTTGTGAAGCCCTAACCTCTGACCTTTTCAACAGCGACTACGGTTACTATCGCCATATAAACACCTCAGAGTGTCTGAGACAGAACGCTAAAAATAAAACCTTGGAGCTGTGTCTGAATGGAGAGGAGGATGAGCTTTTGACGGCAGGGTAATAACGGTCACTCCTTTTTTTTTTTTTAAATGAAGAGACACACCTGCTGTACATGCTCACACACACATCTGACTATGTTTGTAGGTACCGTAAGGTCCCGAGTGATCGGTGTGAGGGTGGATTCAACTCTCAGCTCGCAGTGCAAACAGTCATCAGACCCTGCGGTGTGAAACCCAGCCCCGGTCCACCTGCCAGGTCTTCGTCTCCTATCACACACTTTGACACACCGGTCAGTTGTTGCTCCAATGAGTGTGTGTGTGTGCACCTTCAGTTGTTCCTGAACGTTTTAGGAATATAACTGTTTTTTTTGTGTATTTTCCAGCGAGAGAGGCTGGTGTTGATCCTAGTGTGTACAGGAGCAGGAGTCATCGTCCTGGTAGCTATTGTGTCCGCCGTCTTTGCCGTCAAGAGGGTGGTTTACAGAAACATGTGAGCCACACACACATCCGTGCTGCATGTCCAACTTTATGCACCCAAAAGTAACTACTTTTTAGTTAGCTAACCACGCTGGGCTCATGTCGCCCTCTACAGGTCACCAGTTTATCGTTTCTCCAACCTCCGGATTCAGGATGAAGATACCAGCATCACTATTGATCTTGAAAGCGCCACCAGCAGCAATGGCACGGCCTGCCAGCAGGACTCAGATGATGTAAGAGTTTTCATCACTTGTATCATTTTATTACATTTTAGGATATTGTTTTGAGCTCAAAACTAGTGATGTGATTTCATGATGTGATTTCCCCATGTACACTAATACTTTGGTGTTCTTATTTTCCCAGGATCTTATTGACTGACACATGACCCATTTCTGTGGACATAACAAATATTCAAGATAGAGACCAGCTGTGCTGAAAACGATTGCAAAAAGCATTTTGTTGGACTTATCCCTTATATTTTGATGGGAGCACTCAACTTGGCAGGTTCTGAGGATCTGAAGGACAAGCATGAGAATGTCTCAATTTATTGAGCTCTTCTTGATTTCATTGTTTTGCTTTGCTTACTCTTTGATTTGTACAGTATTTTTTATTTGAATTTCACTCTGTGATGCACCCCCATTTTACTTTCTGTTCAATGTGAAAACAAACAAGACAATGTGCATTTATAAAAATAAAAATAAAACAGAAACAACTGAATATTATTATGTGTGTGTTAAAGTTTGAAATATGCCATGATAATTATATATAATGCAATACACGTCTGCGTCCACCAGAGGACACTGGTGGCGCTGTAACGTCTCACATCTACTTCGGAGTGAACAGAGAAGAAGAAAAAGGAGGAAGTCGGTGTAACGGAAACAAAGATAAGTTATTAATACAATGTCTCGCTCGTGACAATCCTGCCCACTCTTGCAGAGTGAGAGAAGAATGCAGCGAGATAACGCATACATTACATCCATAACATTACTCTATTATTATTATAGCTAACATTGAGTTAGCTATGTGACTTGTGGAGGACAATTAAATTAGTAATTTTATTGGTGACAATTGTCATACACAAATGCACATTTACAATAAAAATTACAAACGACAAAACCAACCGAATAAAAGCCTTGTTTAACGAATGAGACATTGGCTTAAATGTGTTTAATGCCTTTATTATAATTGTATCTGGTCTTTACTAACGTGATATTTCTTGTCAAGATAATTTTAAACGAAGTTTTTATAACTTGCTTGTGAGATTATGATCACTGATAAAAAACAGAAACAAGGAAACAAAAATTGTTCGTCTTTGGTTTCTTCGACCGAGTGGAGCATCTTACCGCCTCTTGTCCCTCGAACCATCTCAGCTGTCATTACACGAATCAGTGTTATCGGTTTGGTATCGTGGACCACACCGTTAATTCGTGATTATCGTTGCGGTTTAACAGGTAAGCAAGGTATGTCCATTCACCCAAAGGGTACTTTTCAACGTTACTTGCAAAAATATGACTAACATTACCATTTAATTCCTTCTCGAGTTACGTCGGTGTCAGTTAGCAAACGCAGGCAGATACAAGGAAGTTACACGGTTAACGAAACCGTTGACGTTAGTTAGCTTTTCGAAATTGAGCTTCCACGCTATAAACAGTATGTTACAGTCAACAAAGGCTAGAAACGTTCATCATATCGACCTATTACCTCGTAATAACTAAGCTAAAGTGACTTCAAAATAACTAACTTTCTGTGGTGTTAGCTGCATGTCTTCAACTATTAGCTACCGTCCGCTTCAGGTCATGTAAATGGACCCCCTCCCGACCCGTACACACATAAATAGTAACAACTGATCTTTTTCTCTCCACAGGTTGTAAAAGTGTGTAAAAAAGTGGCTGACGGCTAAGATGGTCAGGGCTGGCGGTAAGTGTATCCCCCTCAAGACATATTACACCATCATTACACCATGGACAATCTCTTAATGATTATTAATGATCATAAATGTTGTTATTCTTTCAGGTATTTTGAAATTTGCAGCGCTCATCTTTGCATTTCTCCTAGCTGTCTTTCTGGCTTTTCAACTGCTAGAGATTAACATGGACTTCAAACTTGGCAGCATGATTTGTGAGTA
This sequence comes from Cottoperca gobio, assembly GCF_900634415.1. Classification (NCBI taxonomy): domain Eukaryota; kingdom Metazoa; phylum Chordata; class Actinopteri; order Perciformes; family Bovichtidae; genus Cottoperca; species Cottoperca gobio. The sequence continues at coordinate 3,763,515 of NC_041377.1, read as the reverse complement.
ACATTCACACGATCAAATATTTGCCTGAGCAGCTGTACACAATGAGAGTATCTGTCATAAAGGAAACATAACACCACAGTATTTGCATTTTGCATTGTCTGTGTTCAGGGAAGTGAGTGCATTTAATTGAGCACCATCGAGGTGTCCACGGACAATCTCCTTTAACATATATATTTGTTTGCTTTTCAGCAAGATCTTTGCCAGCAAATGAAGTCTGTAAGTATGCTTAACTTATTATTATTTAATCTTTCGGCGTTGTTTCTCAATGGCTGATACTGTTGATACATGTTCCTCCTTTTTTTTCTTCTCCTTATGTTTAATCTCTCTATACCAGTTGAGACAAGAATGGTAATAATGACACTGACAATAATAAAAAACATACACATTTAGTGTAAGTAGATTCCTTTTGGTAGAGTTCAAGTTGAACTGTAGCTTCTCATTCCCCCCCCCCCCCCTGTGTCTGCACCTGTTTGTGGATAGGCTTAAGTGATCGGACCACTTGTTACCTGATATTGTGCTTCCCGGTACTTGTTGTGTAAGTAAAGTTTTTTTTATTCACAGCAATGAAGCCAGTCAGGTACAAGTGTGGGCTGTCCAAGTCATGTCCACCTGGACACTTCACCTTTAAGATGGCGAGTGGAGCGGCCAGTGTGGTGGGGCCCAGAGTCTGCCTGGAGGACAAATTGTAAGTGACTTCTTAAAACCTTTGTAAACACAAGAGCACATATGACTTTTTGTACCATTGTACTTATTGCTAACAGGTATGTGGCTTATGCAGACACAAACCTGTTAACTGTGTTTTATTTGTGCTTAATGTCAATTGAATTATATATTATATATATATATATATATATATATATATATATATATATATATATATATATAATATAAATATATATAAATATATATAAATATATAAATATATAATATAAATATATATATAATATATATATATATATATATATATATATATATGTAAAATAACACGTAACTCACTCGAACAGTTTTGCTCATTTGTAGTCTTCACAAATGCATGGTTGTCATAGTAACGCCTTAAAGGCGAGTTTCTTTGCAGCAGCCGTCACCTTCAATTTTAATTCAATATACTGCAGCTGCCTTCTGTGGTTGAGAAGTGCAGATTGTAGCGTTGAAATCAGAAAATTAATTAATCATGTTTTTTTAATAATTTATCATTTATTAAGCAAAAATGTCAAACATTGGTTCTAACTTCTCAAATTTGAGGAGTTTACTGCTTTTCTCTGTTTCATATAATTATAAATTGAATATTGCGACTGTTGGTCGGACAAAACAAGAGATTTTGACATTTTATAGATTAAATACTTCATTGCCTAATAGCGAAACATGACTAATAATACAGAAAGGGAAAAGTGTAATCTTGTAAATAAAGGAATTGCTAACGACGATACTGATTCGTACTAGTCGCAGCTTAGCCACTTGTGCTTTGTCACATGTGTCAACATTACCGCAGCGCAGCTGTAAACTGTCCTGGCTGTCCTAATGTTTGGTAAAGGTGGCAAAATGACAAAAATACACAGCGAGTTCGGGAACGGCTGTCACATCAAACATGTCTCTTACACTTCACTGTAAGTCCCCCTGTTTAGCATTTATATTAGGCAGTATGTAAACATTTAATAAACGGTTTATAACGCACCACAATGTAGTCGCTGCCCTCTGTGGCTGTACAACGTCACTACAAAGTCCATATGCTGTACATGAGGAAATATCCATACGGGCTCTATTCTCATTGTCGTCCTTTGTTTGGCGTTAGATTGATGAGCGGCGTGAAGAACAACGTGGGGAGAGGAATCAACATCGCCCTGGTTAATGGTAACGTTATCAGTTCCACGCCTTCAAGTCAATTCCAGCACACCGCTGCTGATAGCAGAACAATACTGCATCCTTGTTACACCACAAGTGCTACAATGAAAGTCATAGGCCTTATCACGCTTCTATTTATTTTATTTATTATACATTTTGTATTATTTCATATCAGAAACAAAGGTGTGCCATTCCTGGTGGTAAACGTAAAAATAAATATCATAAACCATTACCAAGATTGTGTACTCGTGTGTGATAAAAGGTGTATTTAGTTGTTAATTTAATTAATGGTAATAAGAACTCTGTTTTACGTGACATTACATTTAAAGGTGTCTAAATTGGATAATTTCTCCCCCCCCCCACAGGGAAAACAGGGGACGTTATCAAGACAGCCTTTTTTGATATGTGGGCAGGAGGTGAGTTTATTTCAGAATGTTTTTGTTTTAGACATTTAAAAATATATATATACACACACACACACACACACACACACACACACACACACACACACACACACACACACACATGTGTTAACCATGTGTGACCTTGTGTAGATGTGGCTCCTTTTATTAAACTACTGAAGGAAATTGAGGACGGGACAGTCGTCATGATGGCCTCATTCGATGAACCCTCAACAAAGTAAGGACTTTCCCCTTGCTCACCGATACAGTTGTGATTCTCATGTGCACGGCTTTGTGTGCTTTAGTTATCTCTCACTTCGACTGTTTCGCTGCAGGTGTGGCCGTGAGATAATATCTGTCTCCTTTTGTCTCCGCAGACTCAACGACGAAGCCAGGAAGCTCATTTCTGATCTGGGAAGCTCGGCTGTCAGTAATCTGGGCTTCCGCGATAACTGGATCTTTGTAGGAGGGAAAGGCATCAAGACCAAGAGTCCATTTGAGCAGGTAACATGAGCCAGACGTGTTTACATCTCCTCTCTTAAATAAAGAGCAGTGTGTTAGTAACGGCAACAACAGGATCATTGTCTAAATATTTACGTTTAAGAGAACAAGTGGTTCACAAGCTTGTGCTAGGTGTTTGAACACCTAACAGCCTGTTCTCATCTGTGATTGGTCAGTATCATTATAACCTGCCTGACCAGGCTTCATATCAAACACAATGTGTTCTGTGTTCACCTCCCCAGCATATAAAGAACAGCGCAGACACCAACAAATTTGAGGGATGGCCCGAGGTGTTGGAGATGGAGGGCTGCTTGCCTAAGAGGCAGGACTGAGCAAAACTCTCGCCGTGATGGTCGACCACCCCCGTCTCCTCTCGCTTCCCCGACACCTCATCCTCCTGACATTCCTGTCCTCATGACACTTTTTTTAGCGGTTGCACTTCTTGGGGGACGGAAAAACGTAATTTCTACAGCTCTCAATCAATGCTTCTTATTCAGATTTGTCTACCGGAAGAAAATCACTCCAGAAGATATTAAAAGGACAGAGGAGCCGCGGTGAAACTCCTTCTTCTGTTTGGATACCATTATGGAGATTCATATCGGGGCTTGTCTGTAACTAGCCTCTGGTTATTGGCTAACTATCACATTTTGTATCTGTAAGGCCGACTGACCCAGCTGTGATAGAGTACTGCATTATTGCACTGTTGCTGATGGAAATGGATGTCGCAGCCCAGATTCTTTTCAGGGGGCTAAAGTCCGAATACCTGTCCCCTGCTTTAATCTCAAATCTCCTATTCCCGGTTTTAACCCAAAATGACTTTATTCATTTTGTTCCCTTCAGAGTTGCGTTTATTTTGAGAAAAATTATGATTAACAGCGTTTGAAGACACTTCCCGTCGTGATATTTAACCAAATGTACCAAATTCACTGTGAAATGTGTAAATATTTGTTTAGAGGAGGATATGAGTTGTCAAAGATCCTAATTTAATGAATATTGTAATAATAATAATAATAATAATATAATTTCTTAAAATAAATAATATGGTTAGCGGTGTGTGAGTGAATTAAAAGTGTTTTGTTATATCTGCCAGTTTCTTCCTGCTGCGTTTTTAATGTGCATATACAGTAAAGTACTCTGAACAGCTGTGGATCAGCTGACGTCACTACACTGACGTCACTACACTGACGTCACTCTGAACAGTCAGTACCTTCTTAGAGCACACATACTGCTTACACACCTGTGCAGCTATGGATTAGTTCCTACAACATTAAGCTGTTTCTCCACATGATTTTCCAATACTTATTCCATAACTTTAATAAAGACTAGTGAGCACAAAGGATGTCAGCCAGGAAAAGACATTTTGAAAATGAGTAAGGGGATTTATGGTGGAAGAAAGAGACACGCCACTGCAACACCTGCTGTTTAAGACGTGCAGTGTTTGAGTTGACCAGCAGAGGGCGCTATTGCCTTTTTAATTGTGTTTCCCGCTGTTGTGCTTCAGTAATACAGTAGATTGAATGATATGTCTCTTATTAAAGTCTGTTTACAGTCAACATCACCTGCTTGTGCCCCGTGGGAGATGTTTTCACTATTTACACCTTCTAATGAGTGTGGCCTATGTTGAATAAGAATGTAAACTTCCATTTGATATCCTGTCTATTGCCCAATTTATATGCCAGACCTGAGAAAAAAAGTACACACTGTGTGTATCAGTGGAGCGATTATGAATATGAGAGATTTCAAGGTCCCTGTTTGTGTCATTAATACTGTGTCCGTCTGTACAGTTTGTACATTTGACTGTTTTTCGCTCGTGTTCTGCTACAACATATCGTAACAGGATGGACACGACCTACGCATCAACCTCACACAATCTTACCAACTTTTCCCGCCCTCCTACTCAGAGTACATTAACATCGCAATACCTCGGTCTCTCTTTACATACTTTAATAGTCCAGTAATCAGACAACTCTGACTCTTCCACTATCATTTGTGTATTTTTGGTCACACAGTACACGAACGCACGGACGCATGTTGCACATGACTCCTCTCGAGGTTCGCCAGTGGAGTGACATTCTGATTCCCCCTCACAGATCTCTTTCTTATTCCCACTAAATGAAAAAACACTGCGGAGCTCTCCCCTCTGATCTCATTTGAGCCCCATGCACGACATCCCTCTGACATCTTATATACCCATGTGTGTTTATGTAAGGGAGAGCATTTGTTTGGCAGCTGTTGCAGAGCATAATATATTGTTTATGCTTCACATGATCAGATTCTTCCATGTGGCCCTTTACGTGGGCCTCGCATATGCCTGCGTGCAGTTAGAGAGGTACGTGCTTGTGATGCCTTCAAAAGTGTGTGTTGGTGTAGGCTGAACCTCCTCTGAGCGCCAGTGAAAGATGAGGTGTGGGAGTGAATCGTCTCCAGCTCGTCTTATATAAGACACGCTATATGATGCATTATGTGTGAACATAGAATATCTCCCAATCGCATAAACCTCTAATGATGAGACATCTCGCGGGACCCTGAGGGCAAAGCTGCACAAACGCAGGAGGACTATGAGGATAACATGCTCTCACGAAACAGGATAGGTGGGTTTTTTTTTTGTTGTTGCATAGAACGAGTTATTGTCTTTATCCCCCTCTCTCTGCATGCTTCCCAAAATAAATCTGTCGGCTAAACAAAAGTGCTCGCTTCTCAAAGAACCTCTAAAGAGCTCAACTTTCTTATTACCCTCTGCTTTGGTGTGACCTCTGACCCCTCACCTCTGCCCTTTCACCCCCTGACCAAGCCACTCTCATGCTTCTGTTTGCTCCAAAACAACTCCTCTCCTCAACTTAGTGTGAACCTTTTTTAATTTCCCATTAACGTTGTCGCCCTACTTCTGTGACTGAAACACACTTGTGGCCTTAATTACATACCCAGCTAACAATATCTCTGACGGTAACTGTAAAGCAAACACTTTCCCCCCCCCCCGCTGCTCTTACCACAGATCAAAATGCACACACACCAACACACTACCATACACTCATTGACACCTAACACCTGCCTCCATGCCCTCTCCTGCATCCCCCCCTGAGACCTCTACCCTGTGAGTCAGCTGACCAATAATCCTTTAGTGAGTCTTTTCGAAACACTCTCGTCTCTGCACTCATAAACCTAACCCCAAAGTGTCACTTTATCTGTCTCTGCACCCCGGCGCATGACTCAAAACATACATCATACATATCTACTGGTGGCCAGAGGTGATATTACAACAGTCTGTGCTTCTACATGAGTGTTTTTGCAATATCATTTCAGGCCAGCAGTGGCAGCACTGAGCACAAAGCTGCTTCCTCTCCAGTCATTGAGTGAGGAGGAACCTTTGCAGCTTCTTATATTGTTGCTTAGACTGTGTTATATATATATATATATATATATATATATATATATATATATATATATATAGGTGTTAATCCAGCAATTCTACACATAAACATCAGTTTTCTTGCTATACTCGATCAGTCTGTTCGAGCAAAATAAACTTTTGCATTACACAACCTTAGAAGACTTAAACATGTCCAGGCTTTCAATCTAACATGCCTCAAAATTGATATTGTATGATAGAGATTGAGACTTTATTAGACCCATATTACACCTTAAGCACAATGCGTCTTCTAAATCTTCATGTTATATACCATGAATGTCCTGGATCAAGGTTATAACTTCGCTAACATAAAGACACATTTATGTGTGAGTTGTCTGTAGGCTGTAACCGCTCCTCTCGTCTCTTATCTGACACTGAACCCCAAACAGAGCCCGGCCTTCTTGTTTACGCCCAGCTCTGCACATTAACCCTCCGCCTCCCTTCAAACTTCTGCCACAACTGTTTCTTTCAGGTTCCACCCCCCCCCCCCCACCCCCACACACTCAAGTTAAGTCTAGTCAGTTTTATTTATGAGATAAAATAAGAAAGACTTTATTGTCAACCATAAAAAGAAGAATGAACATGGTGCAAACAATAAGACACAAAATAGGGCAATGCACAAACATATATATAAAATATATAGTCCCAGAAAGATCTTTATAAGTTTAGCTGGTAGGGGGGGTCAAGGAGGCATAGCTGGTTTGGAAACCAACACCTGCTTAGATAACGTTTCAAGAGAGTCAACATATAAATATTGCAATACGGATTTTGCAGAAGTAGCAGGGGATAAAGGAAGTAATACTATATTTAATGTCATCTATTTTTCTGCAGAAAATAAATCATGAGCCATAAATGGTGAGCAGCCAACAGACGGCTGCTTTTGAGTTTGCTACAGTGCCACCAAGAAATCTAGGATTGTGTTTATTGTGACTGATTAAGCCCGAGAAATATGTTGCTTTGGCAGCGGACCGAGCGCGCTTGTTCTTCAATTCACAAAACTTCTCTGCCATTTGCTTTCTGATCTCATGCAGGCCTGCCATCAGTAAACCACGGTGCAGACCTCTTTGACCGTCTTGTTTTGGTAGAAAGAGGTGCGACTGAATCCAGGAGACTAGAAAGGGCTGCGTTTGAGTCACTGGTACAATTACAAATGTTGTCGATCTGACAGAAATCATAATGAAGCATTGCATGAAGCAGCGTCTCGCCGTCGGAGCAGCTACACGTAGATGCAGAAAACCCTTCCCCCTTCAATCTCAGCAATAACCTCACTGCCCTTGTTTTCCGCCCCACCTCCAATCCTATAATTGCCTCTCCAACACCCACACACACACACACACACACACACACACACACACACACACACACACACACACACATCCAGACAGCTGTGTTTAAACTCAGTGGTTCTTTGGGAACTTCCTGCTGACCTCAGCACAGGCAGACAGACATCACACAGGCCACAGATCCTTCACTGGATCGATATCTGATCATATGGATATTTTCACACACTTATAATATTTCTAGATGGACACGCACGATTAGACTGACTGATTATTCACACAGAGACTCAGACAGACATCTTTTCATGGCAGTATGCCTGCGAAGTATTGCCTTACGCTCCGTGTCTTTGTTGTTGTGTTGGCAGTACATGTGTTTTCTTTCCCACCAAGACTTTATCTGGGGAACCTGAAAACTTAATCAAGTTTTTCCCCGATGACACGCTCAGCACTGAAACAGCACTAACCTTTTCACCCACACGAATGGCTAACATGGCTCATACAAAAATACACACACGGTTCCTCTGGTTCTTGTCTGTAAAACAAAGGTCTCATTCATCGTCGTCATTCTGACTTTCTGCTCCTTCTAGGTCAGGAAGTTGAGGTTGATCAGATCACTGCTGGTGAAAAATAGTTTTTGGAACACTTCCCACTGGACCAACTCCTTCCCTCAAAGGGCTATTTTGTTTTGCCGCAAACGAAGCTTTGCAAAGTGTTTTTGTGCTTATTCAGAGGATAATTTAACAGCAGGAGGTTTCCCATAATGTCAAATATTTGAATATCATCTTTCTAAACATCGGTATATGTACACAAGGTTTCTCAATATGGTATTCGGCACATACTAGGGATTACGTCCGCACGACTCTCAACATGCTACGGCTGAGCCGGCGGCTAGCAGCTAACGGTGCTAACAGCAAAAACAGTGCTGAGGGTGGCCGTTATATTTCCTCGTTTCTGGCTGGGTGTTCAGCCAGAATATGGTTAATGTGGCCGATCACTCCTGTGACCACAAAGTCTGCTTCATTCATCATGCATCCGTGTGTCTGCAGTCCAGACTACAGACACTATCACTCCGTCAGCTGTGATTCCTTCCCAAAGTAATGCATAGTGCTTTAGGGCATCAGTACACTTGCTCTTCCATTGACTATCGTGTTTGCATTACCAGCATTAAGTGGCTGAGATGATAATATACATTCCTTTTCTGCTTATGTTTTCCTGTCAACATCCTCGTTCCCTATGTGTGCAATGTGAGAGGGTTACTGTTCTGACCGAATCAATGACTTTGACAAGAGTTATTCCACCGTATTACATATGCATGTGGCGTAGCAAGTATCGGAACGATTACATGGTTACTCACACATCCATAACTATGCCAGCTGGTATGGAGAAAAGCAGCGAGAGCAGAAAATCACGCTAGATTTTTCTAGGCAAGCCAGTGCAGCGTTTTCCCATAAATACCGCCACCTCATAAATTTCATTGCATTAATTTGCATGTTGCATGCCCCTCGCTTCACAACACATACTGGAGGACAGCATAGCATAAAAACTGATGCAGAATTCTAAACAGCAGCGAGCTGCTTGCATGTAATTCCAATGGGCTCATGTCATCACAGTGCACGTACTCTTGGAAATGCATTTCTCCTGCACAGTAGCAGGGCAGACCAAAGCCCTTGTAGGGCGCTGAAGGCAAGGTTTTATCAGCTGTGGTGTTTAAATCCCTTTTTTTGCATTGTGTGAATGTCATCCTGTAACCCTGAGTTATGCAAAACTCTTTAAGTACATTAAAAAATATAATTTTCCTTTAACTTGAACTTTTATAGCTTGAATCAATGCCACATACCACAGTATTTATAGCCTCAGCTACTTTCCAATGTCTGTCCCTAGATGGTTTTGTGTATTTTAAAAGCCCAACATAAAAAAACAGAACCAAAAACAAACAATTCTATTTCTATTTTATTGTGCTATGGACCCCCCAAGAGTTGTGTCCTTAATAAAGTCCACCGTAGTGACAATAACAAGAATTTAAAACTGCACAACCACACATAAGAGCCAGTGGGTTGAGCGAGATGAAAGTTCCCGATACAGAGTTTTTGTAAAGCTGTATTTGTCCAACTGTGAACCAGATTCTGCACCAGCAGCTTTGTATGCAACCTCAGAGCCATAACCATGTGGCCTGGGAAAAAGATGTGTGCAGGGGAGCCCCCAGACAAGGGTGGGGTCCGCGGGACGGCCCTGCTTTGTGGTTTCCTGTGTAGGCGTTGTGTTACATGATGTCCATATGTGGAGAGGGTCGTACTACGCATTTATATTGTTCACATCAGTAAGTTTAAATACCAAAAGGCAAACTTTTTACAGAGTCTACTTTAAAACATGAATTATTTTAGTCTGACAAACTAAAATATATATATATGTGTGTGTGTGTGTGTATACATATATATATATATTGAATGTGGAGTTACTTCTGTGGTGCTTTTATTTTGTGAAAAAACATTTTCTAACAGGCAAAAATAAATGTTTTGACTGGAAAAGACCTCAGAGTTGAGAGCAGACTGAGCAAATAAAGTCCACTAATGGCAGCCATGTTGCTTTACCATTTGTGCGTGCATACTTTGAGATCCTGCCAAGCCAACTGTATACGCTGTAGGTGACAGTATTTCACAGTTTCTCCCTGCTGTACAAACGCTGGACTGTCTGCTGTGTGTTTTTGCCTCCATAAAAAGGATGCAGGTGTGTAGGTTTAAGCTGCACCTACACCTCATGGTATCGGGATATAAATAACACACACACACACACACACACACACACACACACACACACACACACACACACACACACACACACAGCTACGTCTGCTTGCTTTGTTTTGGACATTTCACATGAGATGGCTCACGAAACTCAAACTCAAACGAAGTTACACAATATGCAACCTAGTATGAAAACAGGGCAAGCTGCACAGTCGACCTACATAATATCTGCGCAGCGTATGCATGTGAAGCTTCACTAAAAATGATTTTAGAAGAACTGTATTAGTAGCTGCAGCTGACTTCACTTTGATTAATTCGTCAGATGTTGTGTAGTAACACCAAGGTCACTGAACCTTCAGTGGGCGTTGCAATCTCAGGTGACCAATGAGAATCCAGAAACACCTGATGTTAGCAGAGCAGGGGAGGAGCTTGCTCTAGCAAAACAACATCTTGTTATTGTGTGTAACAGAATGTGTGCCAGTGGGTGTGGCAGAAAGGGTAGTTAGCAGGATTGATAAGGTGAAAAACATACTCTCAAGGTGATTGGACAGATGACAGGGGGTGTTGTCGAGTCAAACCGGTTCCAAATGTTCTGAGGTTTTTTGCATGAAGTCTAATTCTGTGGGTGTGTGTGTGTGTTTTATAACCTATATGTGTAAAGTCTGTGTTTGTGTTTCATTGTCTGCATGATTGCCTGTGTACGTCCACCACCACAGAGCCATGTGTTTCATTTCAGAACCAACTCAATCCCAACTCAGATCATTTTTCATAACATCTTTGATCTCTGCCCCTCGCGGCAAATGGCCTCCCATGTTACACGAGCCGCATGGAAACACAACACCATTCAGCCCAAAGCTGTCCAAATATGGCCCGGAGCCCATTTGGTCACGCCTGCCCAATGCCTTGAAGGCTAGTACAAGAAATTGTTCACCGTGTTCCTAATTCAAATTAACTGCAATGTCATTACAAGAGCACAACAAAGACACATAACAACATTCTCATCTTCTCGGCTCAGTCTTTTCAAACTGCGAATGTAATTACCAACAGCACATCATGTGCAAAATGCTAATAGCAGCCATGGACAAAACCCCCTCTGTCTCTATTGGTTAGGCACGGGGAAGGTTTTGTGAGCCATCGAATCAACTCATTTAGGCTCTATTTGCCTTTATTATGTGACCTCTATATCAAGCATATCATTTTCTCAGCCATTGTTCGAAAACCCCTCGCCGCTGTATCTCCCACTCTCACCCTCCTGCAGTAATCTGCGTCAGTTTGGTGATAATTATAGCTTACTGGAAGAGATGTGGCTGGCTGGAAGTGCTGCCTCTTGGGCAGGAAAAACAGCAGGAAACACTTCCATTTTTTCCTTTCTCCTTTGGGAGACATTGGACTGTGTGGGTGACTTTGGGGTGCGAACACTAGAGCTGCTAATCTCCTCTACTCTGATTTTCTTGCTTTCAAAAGGGGTGGATGCTTGCTTCTGTTATAATGTTATACCCCTTCTTCTTTCTCACTCAAACAGGCATTCATATACTCTCTCACACACACACACACACACACATACACACACACATATAAAATAACTAACTGCCCACTTAACTGCTGTGAGGGGGAAAAGCGATAATGGCTTCCAGTATGAGTGTGTGCGCCTGCCCTCTTCTTACTGAGTGAATGTCTGCAGCACATGTATGCATGTGTGTGTCAGTCTCTAAGGTTCTCAATGGTCTGATCCTGTTACGCTAATGACCACACTCTTGCCATCCTTTAATGACGTACACAGTTCACCAGGGACGGATGGATGACACAGGAAAGAATGAGACACACACACACACACACACACACACACACACTCGCATGCTAGCATGTTGCATGCGTGCACACAGCTAAATTGTATGAAGCAACAAAGGAACACATCTCCATTTCTGGGGACTGTTACTTAGAGGGGCATTTAATCATTGAGATAACATGTCTTTCCCCTTACAAGGTCTGGCACTTTAAAATCCCATACAGCCCTTCTTCCTCTTCATATCTCCATGCCCTCCTCCCCTCGTCTAAGAAGACCACTTCATCATTCAAGACATCAAGACAATTGGCATGTGGATTTCTGTGTGTGGTTAACTCCACTATACAACAGTATATTCCTGCTTTGAGAATATTTGATGATGATCTGTAATTACTTTTAACCATACAATTAAATTCCGCCATGAGGGGAAGAGTGTGGAGGATACACGGGGATGTTCTCCTTACATGACAGTTTTCTGAATGTTTTGCACAGTAGGCTTTTTTGGTTGCGGTTTTCACACTTCCCCTTATATCCCTATTTTGTTTACTTTATAGCTTCCCTTGCCTTAGAAGAAGAGAAGTACATTGTTGAGGTTTATTTGCACAAGGCTAAAAATGCTCACAAGCAGTATTTCTCTGTCATAATGGAGCCTAGAGGTTAAATTAGAGAACAACTCAGAGACAGATCTGATAAAAAAAATGTCTTTACTGGTAGCAAAAAGAGGTTCAGTACACGGGTAAGCAGTCAGCGTGACAAACAAATCAGACAAGGAGTAGGGCGCACAAGGGACACCGCTGGACCGCTACGACACAGCGGTACAAAGACGAGGAAAACAGAACACACAGACCATAGGCTGTACGACAGGAAGTGGGCGGGGTAACAAGACACAGGTGGAAACACTAACGAACTAATGGGAAACACCTGGGGCAGGAAGTGGAGCCACTGAAACGAGAGGAGAGGTAAGTAACACAAAATAAAACAGGAAATACAAACAAAACAACAAAAAACTATACATATTTAACGGACAGAAGGAACCCGTACAGAAACCCAGTTGAACAAGACATATAATCCCTGATTGCTCAATTGCAAACATTAGTATACTATGATTGTGGTTGGTAGCATGAGACTCAATCAATGTGAAACATCATAATCACATCCCAAACAGCCATAAGATTTCCTCTCTTGCATTATTCCAGTGCACTTTGTGGTCCAGTGCATCGACTCTGGAGCTCTTAAGCAGAAATGTTGGGCTGTGCAGATGTGATCATCCATCTTTTCTTGCTCATAAATGGAGAAACACCTTGCTGATGGTGCCGAGGAGCTTATAAACAATGTTTTGCTGCCAACCCTGCCCAATTGAACTGTTCCACAGTCAGTTATAACCTGTGACCTGTGTTGTTAGACAGAAGGTGCTCCTCCCTTGGTGATGGAGAAATGTTTTGCAAATGTTGACATAGTTAACCGTTTTAACGCAGACCCTGCAGGGAGGTGAAAGACTCCACTACGGTGATAAAACACAGTGTTGTGCTGAAGAGGGACCTACAGCACGTGCTAATAAATGTGTGTATTTGGTTGTGGTTTTCTGTGTGTTCCCGTTTTTTTTTTTTCTACAGCACATTTGAAATGCACATACAGATGACTGTAAAGCGTGTCCATAGGAGTAGCCTTTGTCTCCTAAGTAGTGGAGTTTATCAGGTGTCAGCGAGCCAGAACTGCATCGTTAGAAGCCGTATAAAAAGCGCAGGGCTCAGCTTCCTCAGCAGGGGCTCATTGTTACTACCCTCAGATCCTGGCTCACAATATTACAACAGACTTCACAGCAACATCTCTGAAACAGAGGTTTTTGACAAAGTTTCGTGAATCGAGGGTTACCATCTGGACACGACCCCGAAACTCAGAATTGTACTATATTAATGTAATTGATGTTTTTGGTCCATTTTAATTAATACATTTTTTTAAGGCTTTTCTGTAGTGGGTCATATGCATACTGGAGCAATCACTTTATTTAAATCAACATACCAAAGAAGGTGACCCTCTAAATACCAGAATCACTTTAAAAAGGTGATGCATGCACGGACAAATGGCAGTGGACGAGCAGCTGTGGCACTTTGCTGACCGTCACCTTTGACCCGGCTGAGTGCGGTTTCTAATTTTGTCCTCTTGATGGTCCATAGTGTGGATGACCACAAAAGGTCTTGTTTGTTTATCAGCTCTTTCCGACCCATGTTTCCATTTCCAAAGAGATACGCCTGCGTTATCAGGCTACTTACGCTCATCCAGGAGTCTTAAACACAGATCCTCTGTCTGTCACTCACTCAACACATACATTATTTGAACCCCCACTGCTATCACAGCTGTGGCGAGTGTGCGTCTGTCTCAGATTTGGAAAGGCCTCCTGCTAATCCTCCTGCGATACTTTCCAAAACACCAAACACCTCTTTCATAAATTCATTCAGAATTAACCCTTCCTAAGCCAAGTGTATGTACATCATCAAGTTCTGCACGTCATACTTTCCTTGTTTTCACCCACGCACCCTCAAAGTCATACGTTGTATAACACGTCAGGGTTGGCTCCTGGTGATTATGTTGGTAGAACAAACAATGTATCTAATTTGCTTAGGGGAAAATTGCCTGGCCAAGTGGAAAGTGGATGATGTTTGTATTGTGCGAGACGTGGAAAACTCCAGGTGGCTTATTCTCATTTTGATTTGAGTCTAGAACTGAGCAGTCACTCTTCAATGCACATAGATTGAATGTGAGAAACAATATAAAATATGCAAAATACTAATAGCAAGCTGTTAAGGCTTTGCTTTGTGCGTAAATCACATTATGTAAGGTTTAATCTCACTGAAACAGGTTTTTAAAGAAATAGATAGAGACCTTTTCCCCCATTTTTTTACACCAGTGTGTGGGAAGAGCACTTTCATCTTGAAATAATAGCTTTTGGTTGTTGTTTATACACTGCTTTTTATCTTCTTCTTCCTCATTCTCATCCAGCTCCCATTCCTATACGCTGTCTATAATGAAATTGCTCTCATACCCTTTCATTCATCAACTCCAGAGTCCCTAAGAGTAATGGTAATGAGGTAATGGGTGATGTCTGCTTTTCCTTCCGTCCCCAACTTTACCCCGTTATCCATCTTCCTCCTCCCTGACTTCTATTACACACTAATCGCTGCCTCTTTAATAGAGTGAATCTCAGTGTTGTTAATTACTTTTTTTTTTCTTCCTTTGCTCTTTACAGAATTTAACATGAAACATGAATAACTCTGATGTTATTGAGGTTTGTGCTTTTCTTCTGATTCAATGCACAACAACATCTCTGTAATAAATAGAATTTATATAGCGCTTTTCAAGACCTCAAAGCTGCTTAAATATGATGACTACAGGGGCACACAGCTGAAAAAACTGTTGTGAAAAGTTCAAACTAAAATGCCTTTCAATTAACCCCATATCTATGTAGCTTCCAATCTGGTGCTGCACATAGGCCTACGCAGATTACAATGTTAACGGTGCCAGAAATTCAATGTAATTTCTTCTGTCATTTACTTTAGATAGAAGTAAGCAAAAGCAGGCTTCTCATGTTTAATTGGCGTCAATTTGATCTGAGATAACAATATCTAGCTAGCTAATTAACTGACTAAAAGTGTTATTGTTCTTGTATTGCAGGATAGTACTAGTTAGCCGTAGTATTCAAGTATTATAAGGCCCATGCCACCACCAAGTTTTATGAAATAGAAAAACAAACCAACAAACAAAACCAACTAAAACCATAACCTCCTTGGCGAAGGTAATAATGTAGCTAGCTCTTATGCTAACTCTTTGCCTTGGGTTTAACACTTAGGCCTGCTGTTGTATTTAACAAGCTAGTTATGCTAGTTGGATGATTTAAAGAAATCTTTCTCGTGGTCTTTCATGTTGATCATCCATAACTTGCACGTAGAGTAGATATGTGTCACTGAGGACACAACAATAAATGAAGAAAGGAAGCATTGTAAGACTTCCTCATGCTGCGCCATCTAGTTAACAGCTGTAACATTTACATTTTTGGAAGAGGCGGCGTGGCATCGTTTTTATGAAGCAATGTTAAGTGCAGCCTTGATGTTTCCATTGGCATAGATGAGAAAGAGAACAACTGCTACCGGCTGCAAAATGACTACTCTCCAAACGCCAAGTCAAAGCACATCGATGGCAACCATTGCCTAACCAAAAACCAGACTTTGAGAAAAAAGGGTCTGGCTTAGATGATTAGAATATTGTCAGTCCATGTTCATTATACTACATTTCATATTCCTAAAGCAGAGAAACACAAGAGGCTTTTGTTGACCTCCTCTGCTGAGGTGTTTCATGAAACAAAACATATAAAGAAATGTTTTTCCAACCAGGCCTACTAGCTTAATAACACCAAGGGTCTATCAACTTCTAAAAACATATGTCCCATCCCCCTGAAGAAGCCTCCTGGATGTTTCTTCTTCTTGGTCATGAATTGTATCTTTAGGGGACACATGCAAATATAATCCAATAGGCAGAAAGACATAACTCCCGATCATAGACAATACATTTGACTGACACACTGTTCTCGTACGATCACATTTCCACCACGCTCCGTATTCTAATGTATGTAAAACCTTTCCGGTTCTTACAGAAAGCGTCCTTGCAGCAAGGTGAAGACGTGTAAATTGTGTTACGGTGTGTCCGTTGAAATTTGATTATTATTGAGATTGGAGGCGGGTGCAATCGTGGAGCTGATTGCCAAGTGCGAGAGAAGCGGAGATTTATCACAAATGTTATTTTTGACATGCGTGGTGCGAGCGGAGAGAGCTGATATGAATATCTCAAATCAGGTTATGTTGACCAGCTGGCTCGCTTCTCTATTTGCAAGTATGATTTTTTTAGTATGTGTGCACACGGGCTTTGTGGGTAAGTCAGTTCAACATGCCATTATGTTTGGCATGAAGAAAGGATTTTATAAAGCTTGAGTGGCTTCTGTTTCCTCTCTAAGCAACCTCATAACGTGCGATCAGAAGATACACACATGTGTCTCATAGATCACTTATGAATCAATCAATTCATGAAGTCAAACACTGGTTTCTACAGCATAACTCAAAATAAATGTTTTTCTACTGATCATTATTAGCATTACAGGACAGCACAATTCCTGCAGAGTCGTATGTCCCATCTTGGAATTATTAGTGTAGGGGCAAAGGTAGTTTCATCATCACTGGCGGAAACACTCAGAGAAACAACCCCCTCTCCTGAACGGGCTCAGAAATGTCTGGGGCCTTGATTTTGACATGCATGAAGAAGTAGCAGCCCTTCTGTTGGACATTTCTTCATTTCATTTCTTTTAGCCTTTATGTGATCAGTTAGCTGAGACAACAAAGAACAAAAAAGCTTCCTTATATGCATTATATAACGGATGCAGTAGCCTTTATGTAGTAACATAAAGCACACGAATGTGACACAAGACTAAATCTAGAAAGTAACCTGTACCGGGCGAAATCACTGGTGGACATGCTCACAACTTACTGACATAAATGTAGATGTATCATAAGTATATGCTTCCTCATATGGGTTAATCTGTAAGGGAAACAGGATGGGAAGCACGGCGTTAAGGTCCTCTAAAGACAGAAAAACCCTTGTTTGAGATCCTTCCTCTTCTTATAACTCTTCTCTTTTGTACCTTGCTCTAGACATTCACCTGTCTCTCCCAGGCACTTTCTAATTAGGGGTCAGATTGATAGTGTGGGTAACAGGCGTAGCATAGTCTCTTCTAATTGACCTATTTACCAAATGACTGCCCCTGTGCATGTGACTGACTGTGAAGAAAATTCCAAGGACCCCTGTGTTGCAAGAGGCCGTGAGGGAGTCGAAAACCTCTTTCAGGGAAATGTGGGGAATTTAGTTTCAGTGATCCTGCTATGGTTTGTGGTGTAGATACATTTATAGAAAGAAGAGGGGAGTTTGAGAGACTGGAGATGAAACAAAAAAAGGGAAACAGAAAAGGCAGAAAGGAATTTGTAGAAGTGGTTCATACAATGACACAAGAACTCTTTCTTTGTTGTGAACTCACATTCTTAACAGTTTATCAAATTCACATTATCGCCTTCTGCTAAGAGTTTTCGCTCTCTGACAGTAAACTCATGTAATGGGAAAATGTTTTTGGCATCCAAACAGTAACACACAGCATTCTGCGCGTCTCTCTTTGCAGTGCAAAGGTCGGTCAGTGTGCAACAGATGTTAAAAGGCCAAATCACAAGTCGCTGTGAGCGTGGTGAATGAGCTCCTGTGTTCCTCCTCCCCGTCTGTCGTCTGTCTCAGTGATCCGCTGAATTCAATCAACTCACATTTTCAGGAAAAAAAACATCAGACCAACATACCGATTCACAAATTGTATTTTAAGCTAACTTTGTTGTCATACTCTAACTGTTCAGTTAGCTCATTCAGTTGGCACGATGGTTGTTTGCGGTAAATAAACAAGCGTTGAAATCCATGTGAACGACACGAAGCAAAACATTTTTGCTTTATGTCTGAACACAACTTAACTCTGTGTCTGCTTTCTTTCAGCAGCCAGGATGATTACCTGCAGTACAGCATGGCCTTGCTTCTCCCACGCAGAGGTCAAAAACAGCACTAACTCAAGATAAAGGCTGGGAAATCACCAACACATGGGTTGCTGTAGTTTAAAAGGACTGCATGACTGAAACATTTCTGGTGAGTTGTTAGTGGCTCTAAGGGCATAAAGCTCAGGTAGTCACAGTTGTAGGTATAAAGGGAGAACCAGTTTGGGACAATGCGGCCTCCAGGCTTGCAGCTGCTCATCACCAGATGCTCGGTTGCCACAAGACGCTTAGTGTCTCACATTTTAAGCTTCATAAACAATGATTTCATCACATGGGAGAAAGCAGTAAGCAGCTCTGCTTGGCACAAGTGAAATTTGGCAGAGTTCTCATTCTGCAGAGCAAACTAACCGAGAAACGGAACAACATGATTCTAAACTTGGGAGTGCTTTATTTGTTATTCAATGACATGCGTTGAAACTTTTCCAGTCATGGCGTGACTCACATTTGTCTCTGGGACTGAAACCACTCCTTGAGCTTCAGGCTCCAGGTTGTTTTCGATGTTTTCATGTTGAAACCAGCTCACACAACACACATGTCATCGATCCAAAATTATTATTAAGACTTTTACATCTGCGAGACAGCTGGTAAAAGACCATAGACTGTACATGAGATGTGGACGTAGTCACCGTGACGCCACCTATTTTGTTTTTTGGAACCAGCAGTGACACAAGAGGGTGGAGCAAAGTACGACCGAACACTGAACAAGATATTTTAGGCGACTAAAATGTTACAATTAACTTTCATGAACTGAAAACACACAGCTAAACCGGCCATCAACGTGGTAGCGGCCTGTCAATTACAAGGCAGCCTTCCTAAAGCATTCACTGCTTTATCATCTAGTTTACTTTAAATGTATACTTAATTTACAAAATGAACATCCTCCTGCATTGAAGAAGACTTTAAACTAGCGATCGAGACCATAAACTCATGTTTACCATGTTTGCTGAAATAATAAATCAAGTGAGAAGTAAGGTCATTTTCTCATAGACTTCTATACAATCAGACTTCTTTTCGCAACCAGTGCCCCCTGCTGGCCATTAGAAACAATTCAGGTTTAAGGCTCTTCAGAACCCGAGGTTGCAGCCTGATAACGCTCAAATAAGCACTCCGACAAGTATCTCTACACATTTTATATAGAGCCTGGCACATCTACACACACAAACACACACTCGCATATACTAAACCAGGATCCACCGGAGGCATTAAGCATCTTTCTCTCCCGTCAGAGGACCTACCAGTCTGCATGGCTCATTACAGCTCCTTAGCCCTCCTCTTTATCCCTGTAATTATAAATCCTGTGTCAACCCATCCACGTAAAGCCTTTCATTAGTATACAGGAGCACAGGAAAGTATGAGTTCATCATTGTCTGAGATTTCCAATCTAACTACCTCTGGGGTTTTAAATGTGCATGTGCAAAATGGCCTGTTTGTTAAAAGTGCAGCCGAAAGGGGAAGTTAGGACTGGTTCAGATCTGCTCTGTTTGAAGTGTTTATACATCACATGCCTGTGCAGGGAATGCTTGAGTGTTTAATCTGTGTGTTTATGTGTGTGTGTGTGTGTGTGTGTGTGTGTGTGTGTGTGTGTGTGTGTGTGTGTGTGTGTGTGTGTGTGTGTCACAGCAAGAAGGGGCAAGACTGATTTGGTTTTGGAGAAGGCAAAGGAGATGTAATCAGCGTAGGCAATGCTACAGTCTGAGAGGACACACACAGCCACACACACAAATACACAATCCATTTTGTACACACCCATACGGACGCTCTACCCCTTCGCTCTCATACACACACTCAACACACACACTTGGTCTTCAGTAGTGTAGAGATTATCGGACTTGTTTTGATACACAGAGAGCAGTTTGACAGATAAGAAGCTGAAAGTTTTGTCATCAAATCCACACATCATCTGCTGTCATTAGTCTGCCTTTGTTGACAAGTCCTTGGTGATACTGTCAAATGTGTGTTTTTCCAACAGACTTGCTGTCCCTGGGCTGTAGATGCTATCTCTCACTCACGGCATCTCTGTGGATCCTCATGAGACTCAATGATTTGCATCCCAAACAGTCGGCCATTTTGTGACATTGGTGTAGATTACAGTAGATTATAAACTGATATTTTGTGTTCGGTCCTTTTGTGTGCTACATTCAGTGGCTGGTCTCACATGTTTTGTATATACATAGTTCTTTAGGAAAGTCCTACTCATTGTGCTCTTAAGTGCAACATGCTATTTGTCAGTCATGTTACAAATGTTTACACACTAATATTTGCGTTCACCTTGTTGTCCATCCAACAATTTAGTTTTGTTACATTGGAGCGTCATCTTTTGCTCTTATTCGCCTATCAGTTTTGTTTTCTGTCCGCCATTTAAATCTTATTGTGTTGGATCACGAGACGAGCCGCGTATCGCCCATGCTTTCCCCACGTGCCCACGCTGTTCCCTCTCTGTGCCAGTCTTGTTTGGCACTGCGCTGTTTCTCTCCGGAGATATAAGAGGCCCATTGAACTGGCGAGACCTCGTCAGACAGTTCTGCAGGGTTCGGGAAAGCTTGCTAATAACAAGCCGCCTATTATGACTCTGAGACAGATGCAAGTTGCGGTGTAGTATGTTTGTTGGAAAGTGATAGTGGGCTTGTGTGCGTGTGCAAGAGTTGTTGTGGAGACTCATGAAATGACCATTGTTGATTATGTCTGTGTTGTAGGTCAATGGAGTTCTCTGCCCGCCCCTGCTCTCTGGACTTTTTGACCTCTTGCTTTGTGAGAGGCTCCTTTTAGAGCCACTGGCCTGTGGAGAGGGCGGCCCAGGAGGGGTTTGTGTGTGTGTGTGTGTGTGTGTGTGTGTGTGTGTGTGTGTGTGTGTGTGTGTGTGTGTGTGTGTGTGTGTGTGTGTGTGTGTGTGTATATTGCCCTGCTGAGAGAATGAATGATGTCACCAATCCCTGTAGTACAATCGGGCCCGTTGATGTCTCCTGGCAGACTGAAAAGAAAGGCAGCATTCATTGTCCCGCCCTGTGGCTACACTACACTGTTATTGACCACTCTGGTCAGCACCCAGGATTAAGATACACTACAAACTATACTTATCCCTTATCCCTTTAGAGCAGCAGACAATGGTGAATTAACCTTAAAGGAATATAATCCCTTAATGGGGTGGTAGAGTAAGTCATAAAGTGACTCAACTGAATAAATCAGCGGGTGTTACCCAGAAGTAGAACACATCCATGTCTAAATGTTATTTAAATCTTAACCATCATTTATCAACGTCTTCATATATGAGTCCCATCTTCAATTTCCTTTTTCCTTTTTAATATCTTCTTCAACCGTAGTTAGCTATTGGCTATTAGCATATGTGCAATGTGACACCTGAAGCACAGCCAAATGACAGCCTGAGGGGATGTTTGTCACCAAGTACCCCGTGTTTACTCCCTGAAGCTACCACCAACGTGTACTGCATAACACTAAACTAATTTATGGACTGTAACATAGTGGCCACTTGTGTGCTCACACACGCCAGCATGCATTAATCAGCTATTTGTGTTTATGAATTCTACTTCATGCACATTTGCGTGTGTTTGTGGTCAAGGAGAATTGAACTTGTTACTTACCATGAAGGTTGTTTTTTGCTGCCGTCCCAAATATAATTAAGGCTTGATGAGGTGTGACACATTCTGCGTGATGCTGTGAAAGGTCATACATAACAAGGTAAAGCAAACCCCATGACCTCTGTGCATCGGGAACAACAACCCATAAAGGGGACACGCATGGATGTGGGCAGTTTTATGGCGTGACACTCCTTGGATGACCTTTCGTGTGCAGGTCATGGCCACCTTCTATCTGCTCTATCAGTGTAAATCCTATATTCCTCGAACCAGACCCCCTATTATCCCTGTAGCTAAGAGACACTGGGTGACATTGGGATGCGGTTAGTTGTGGATCCCAGTAATCTCTGCGCTTTTTTACCCCCTGCCCAGCCTCCAGTCGTGACTTCATCGTCACAATCCTCAACATCATCCTCTCCCACATAGTTACATAAGTGCATAAAGCCGAAGCAAGTGTGCCTATATGCTGTACACCAACACACATTAAAAATGCAAAAATAGCACATGTTGTATATACAAGGCCTTGTGAAATAGATGCAACACACGGAAAGCCTCCACATACACTTTATGGTTACTTTTTCTTCCAGTTTTGGCTCGGCATGGACATTTATGAGGCAATATAATCATCATAACATTCCTCTCTCTGACTCTCTTAAACTCCCTCCGCTCCCTTTTCTTTTGTTATTTCTTTCAGAGTTCCAAGCCAACCCATCAATTGTTCAACGTAATGGCCATCTGTACACTTTTCTCTGTTCATTGATGAGTTATGATTTTGTGAACAAATGCATTTTCTACATTTTTATGATTTGTAACTGTAAGTATGAATCTGTGTGAAGACAAATAGTCTACAGCCAAGCTAGCAGCTTTGTTAGGCTGTTACTTGCAGAGTGCTGCTTTTAGCTCAATGCTAACACTAGCATGGCAACATGTTCACAATGACAATGCTAACATGCTGATGTTTATAAAGTAAAATGTGTACCATGTTTACAAGCTTAGTTTAGCATATTTGCATGGTAGGATTAGCTCATTTGCACTAAGCACACAGTACAGCTGAGGCTGGTGTGAATGGCATTAGCTTTGCAGGTATTTTAAATGGTAATGGTGATGTTAGAGAAAAAGTGCTAAAAACATGAAAAGAACAGGATGCTTACATGTTACATGACTATTGGAAAACAGGGAAAGGAAGATGTTTGGCTCTGTTATCATGAGCATGACTCGATAAACACACTGTTCCTTCAACTCCTATAATGATGATAGCTATATTCGACGTATGCCAAGATTGACACAGCCATGTGTTTACAATCCATTACATACTGGTGTTTCATTAACACGCACGCACACACACACACACAAACACACACACACACACACACACACACACACACACACACACACACACACACACACACACACACACACACACACAAGACAGGACAAGTGGTATAAAAGGACTTTCAACGAAAAAGAGAGAATATGTTAGTTAGACATCAGCGTGGTCCTCGTATTACCTTCAGGTCTGTGTAATGTTGGTGATTAGTCAGTTGAAATGTCTGTTTATATCATATACACCAACACACACACACACACACACAGTTTTTTTTTTGGCCACATGGTGAAAAGCAAGACACAGACAAACAATGAGCTCACATGGATCCTATCCTCCCACTGGTCCCAAGCTTTTGATAGCTACCCCTCTCCTGCCTGCTCTGGAGTATCTAATGGGTTTATCTCTTATTTATAAGACTTGGAGGTCAGCACCAGTGAGACACAAAGAACCTCGAGTTCCCATTTTGCATCCTTTACCTTTTTGTATGATACACTTTATTTGTATGAACTTTAGTTCCTACAGTAAGTGATTGGCTTGTGTGGATTTCTCAATATGGACACATGAGAACAGCATTTGACAATCCATCAGTATATTGACACTTGGCTGATATACCATGTCCTCTATTAGAGGAGTGCGCAGATGTGTGTGGGGAGGAGAATCAGTCAAGTTATCCCCCCTGCTGCCACCCGGTTTCACCCCAGAGGCTCCTGTGGCGTATGATGCTAATAAATTTAGCAGAAATTGCATCAAGTATACTCGCTGCTCCATCGATTGTAAGAATGACATCACCCCCCTCTCGTCTCGGCCCTTTATTACCCCGGGAATGAAAGCAAAGTAGGGGAGAGAATCTTTAACCCGAGAGAGATCCTCTTTCAGGAGGAGGAGGGGGTGTTGTCAATGATAGTTGTCACCTGTCTTCATTTTCTCCCTCACACAACCACGTAAATGCGTACACTCACGAGCATCTGCTCCATCAGGGATTTTGCTCTGGAATAGAAGTTTCCATATTAGTCTGCTAGAGACCGGGTAGACAATCTATGAGACAATTACATTAGAGCGCCGAGAGCGTGTGGAAAAGCTTCTCACACACTTAGGGTGAGCTAATGAATATGTGCCTGAGGGTGTGTGTTGGAAAGATATTGGTTGGTGGAGACGTAAAAAGGGTGAGCGAGCGTGCAGATGTGCTTATTTTCAGTCTTAGAAATGTCCTTGTTCCATATGAAGTTTTGCAACGTATGGAAATGTGGAGCTAATTGGTTTTGAGAGCGAATGAAAGCAGGGTGTTTTTAAGAGGTTGTGCTGCTTTCTGGCTGCTTGGAGAATTCAAAAGTATTTTCATTGCGCTTCATGCCTGGACTGAAGAAGCAACTTGTGTTTCTTTTTAATGAAAGAAACTCAATGAAGAAAACGAAAAGTAGCCATAAAATGTAAATAAATGAGTGTTCCCTTGGAAAGAAAGACACACACACACACACGTGTAATAAAAGAGGCACGCTAAATGAAGTGTGCACATGTTTGCATTTACCTCCTTTGATTTTACACTAGATTGTATTACCATTGCTGTATTCTCTCTATCCCTCTGTTACTGAAGTTGGTTGCGTGTTCAGAGCTCTGCGTGACTCATCCAGGAGGAGCATGCCCTGTTATATTCCCATCAATCCCAGGCTCATCTACTCTCCGTGCCCAGTGGGAGCTGGTGAGATCTTCTACAAAAAAGGACACGACCATCTGCGCTCTGCAGATACTCATCAAAAGGTTTGATCCGCAGAATACTCAAAAACCACCAAAGGTTGCTAGACATCTTAAGTCTTGTTTGATGTGTTCTTTTTATATTTTCGTGAGAAAGAAATGTCCTACACACATGAGCTAGATCTAAAGTAATGGATGTAGTCTCCGCTGGTTGCCTGACAACCTCACGGTAATCAAGAATCCAATCCACAGATATGAGAGTTGTGTAAGGCTTCTCATCTAACTCTGGGCATTTTACCATAACAGTAACAGGAGGCCTGAGACAGCACCACAAAGCAGTTGTTATGAATTGTAAAAAATGTGTGTGTGCATCACGTTAATGTGTGTCTATTGTGGTATTCATTTGAATGTCACAAGAACAACACGGTAATATTTTAATTTATTTTTCCTGCACTAGCTGAATGTCTATGTGTGGCTCTGTGCGTTTCTTTGCTTTACGTGTTTGCACCAATTTGTATGCATAGCTGTGATTCTTATCTGTGTGCACTCAGTGAAATTGACTGTGTGTGTGTGTGTGTGTGTGTGTGTGTGTGTGTGTGTGTGTGTGTGTGTGTGTAGGTATTTGAAGTGGATATCCCTTTTTATAAGAGCCTCCAGGACAGCACGACTGGTGTGTATATGTCTGTGTGTTTACTTATACTGAACCTTTAGATTAAAATGCTCTGAACATTCATCTCTCTGTCATATCTATCAAATATAACAAAGACACACAATCCCTCCTCTCAGTCCCTGTGGCTTTCCCATATGTCCATTTACCTTCCTATGGTCAAAATTTGTTTCTCTGCCCACCATCTCTCACCTCCCCGTTTATTAATCTTCTGTCTATGACATTTAATTATAAATGGATTAAGAATTCAGGTTCTGACCATGGGGTATAGGGGAGGAAACCAAATAGATCGAGGGCATCAAACATACCGTGACACAAGACGAATGAGCTTTGCCTAGTTTGTTTCCATTTAAGCCTAATGCAGACAAATTATGAAGAAAGATTGATTAGCTTTGGGTCTGAAAAACAGTGGAAATTCAATGCAGCCAGATGATTCCTTCAAAGAGACAAAGGCCTGTGTAGGACAGCAGAGTCCTCCTGTGGTAGAACTACTGCCTGCTTTACATTTTCTGGAGGAGCCTCTGTGAGCAAGAAGCTATCATCTTGTTCTTCTTTTCATTTCCTCTCTTTTCTCCCCGTTGCTGATTCAGATGCCGAATTAGAATTCTCATTCAAAGTAGGTCAGCGCCCCCTCTCTCTCTTTCTGTTGCCCCGTTCTCTCTCTGAGTCTCTCTCGCTCTCTCTGTCTCCCCGCCACTGTTCCCTATGTAATCCCTATCCAAAGCGCTTTCTGTAAAAAAAAAAAAGAGCCAGAGATGAGACTCGGGTGCTTTGATTCCACTTACTCCGCTTCAAGCTCATTTCTTCTTTGCCTTTGTGGCTTTCTTCTCAGTCGTCCTCTTGATGTCTGCTTCGTTATTCATACATCTCGAAAACCTTTCCTTTTCTTCCCCTCTCTCTGTCCGTCAGGTCGTCGTTTCCCCTCTTTACCCTCTCTTTGGGCTATCCATCACTGTCACTGCGCGCCTTTCCAGAGCCACTGAAATTATACATCAAGGTTGACCCCAGCCCACATCTCTCTGATAGCTCATATACAGCAGTGCAGACAGTTTAGCTAATGCGCTTATTAATGGGGGCTCTGAAGGACACTTTGACAGGACCAATGGCTGTTGCAGTGATTGAAAGTTAGATCATTTAGTTATGGGGCTATGTTTCTAACCGCCAGGACATCTTGTCATTCAAAGCATAGCTCTATAGTGTGTATAATTAGATGAGTCTTGCAACTTTCACAGTGACCAGGGCCCCCTCAAGGCCAGTTTTCTGCAGTGACACTAGTAATGTAGTGCGGAGTACAGAGACTCCTAGAAGACAGCCAGGCTATCTATTTCTACCTGTTTCCAGTGCTAAGCCGAGCAAACTGGCTACTGGCTGCAGCTTCATATTAACAATCAGACATGAGTGTGATATCAATCCTCCCGTCTATCTCTCTGCAAGAAAGCCAATATGTGTATTTCTAACGCGCGTACTCACGCTTTCGTAATTATGACGGGAGTAAAATAGGATATTAGGTGATGCAGTATAACACACGTAGAAGGTCAGGGTGTATGGATGGATCAAACAAACAGAGTCCCGTTCGAAGCCTATAGTCACATCACGTGCGTACGTTATGTTTGAATTCACAACGCTAACCACCTGCTGAAGTCTATCAGACTACACCGCACGTTGTAAAATGACGCTAAAGGGGTCCCGTTCAAGCATCCGTATGTGACGAGTTGGAAGTGAGAACGTGTTCGTGTTTGTATTGACCATATTACTGTATTCTGTATTCTGCTTCTATTAAATACCCATCCTGCTTGTGTTCTAAGGTTAAAGGGACATCATGGATTATGACTCTGACCACGGATAATCAATTAGTTGTCTGTCTGTCTGTCTGTCTGTCTGTCTGTCTCTCTGTCTGTCTGTCTGTCTGTCTCTCTGTCTGTCTGTCTGTCTGTCTGTCTGTCTGTCTGTCTGTGTCAATCTCTCTCTGTCTGTCTGTCTGTCTGTCTGTCTGTCTGTCTCTCTGTCTCTCTGTCTGTCTCTCTGTCTGTCTGTCTGTCTGTCTGTCTGTCTGTCTGTCTGTCTCTCTGTCTGTCTGTCTGTCTGTGTCAATCTCTCTCTCTGTCTGTCTGTCTGTCTGTCTGTCTCTCTGTCTGTCTCTCTGTCTGTCTGTCTGTCTGTCTCTCTGTCTGTCTGTCTGTCTGTCTGTCTGTCTGTCTGTCTGTCTGTCTGTGTCAATCTCTCTCTCTCTCTGTCTGTCTGTCTGTCTGTCTGTCTGTCTCTCCTCTACTTTAATTGTTCAAATCAAAGACCTTTGCAAACACTGGAGGAAGAGAATGTATATGTAAAAGTCTTGCAGGCTGGGGGGGGGCGATAATCCATTTTAATTACCAGGAACAAAAGCAAAACAGTCACTTGAAGGTGACGCTGGGACGTTCTTCAAAGGGCCTGTTGCCATGGCAATAGCTGTTTGGCAGGAAAGACCCCTGTGGCACACATCAGCCTGTGCATGGTGAGCCTCTGTCTTGGTCTCGTGAGTGCTTTAGAGCTTCATAGATGCCACTGTAAGTGACACAGTATTAAACGTACTGTAATGTTTAACTTAGACTCTGAAGTCATACGCACAACAACTTTCAAATATCCATAAATAACTAAAAATGCATTTGTTCCGTTGTTAATGTGACATGTTTTCTTCCTGGTCCTCTCTTTGATGGTGGGCACACATTTCAGAGTGTTCCCTGAAGGCAGCATCACTAGAAAACTAAGCTTTATCTTTTACAAACAGATGCTGCCGTTTCTTTTTCCTTTTGCCCCTATGGTTGGATTGTCTTGGCTGGTCAGACTGGTGAATAGACTGCTACAAATGAAGCGGTGTGTGTTTGTGTGTGTGGTAATGTATACAGGTAATATCATGCTCTTTTTTATTATATAATCCATAAAGGACCGGTGTCTTTCCTAGACTCATATACCCATATAATAACATGCTGCAATTTGAGGAGTCTATGCTGTACCTCAAAGATAAATGATCTTTTTACCACAATCGCTTTAAAAAGCAACTATTACACTGTCTTTACTGGATTATTCCAGTGAAACTAAATACTTTTTAGACTGTTGACCCAATGGGACTCTCCCACAGTTAAACATTCATTACGATCAGACAACAGGTTGATGCTTGTGTTTCATATCTCCAAAGTTAAATTGTTACCACATAATGGCTGCAATATTGCACCTAATAAATCCACAGGGGTCAGAAGTACACACTCTCTTTAGGAATGCCAATATATGGAACTGGTTTGCTGGTTTATTAGCTGACACATGATAATTTACATATATGTATTTACATTTTATATTTAAGACAGTCCTTTCATAGTCTTAGAAGATTATATTTGCAGGTTATAGTTTGGCGCTTGGCCTTGTGGGAGAAAAAGAAAGTCAGATTGGAAGTATCTTTCCAGTGAAAGTGTTTGTGTTTGCCTGAGTGAAAATATTCAAACACACTTGATTTCCCACAATCAAAGAGTTTCTTGAGTCGAGGCACTGGAATGCCACTGCCTCAGCCAATTACAATCAGCTGTCTCTCTTTTTCTCCACTTTTATCATCCGCATAAACCATAAACACATGTGCGCCCTCACACTGACACAAACCCACACTCCCATTAGGGACAGCTGTGAACTTTTGCCAGTAAAATCTCAAGTCTAATTTTGATTATTTCACAACTTACTGAGTCAAAAATCCAAATCCAGCAGCAAACAGTATGCTAATCTTCAAAGAACAGCTTTGTTGTACAAGAAGGGGGCATTTTACGCTCCACTAACCTGTTCCTGCCTTTACTTAAAACCTTGTGGTTCGGAAACACCCCCATACACACAGAGGGCTCAGCTCTGGCAACAAGGAACTCTGTTTTAGTCTAGACTGACGTTGTGTCTGGCTGCTGTGGCTGGTGTGTTTATATGCTGTTAATGTAACGGTGTGTGTGTGCGCAAGTGAGATTTTGTACGCAGCATGCTTACAAATGAAGTTGTTGGAGGCTGTATTCATTACTAACCGGTCACCACCAACTCCACCAACCAATGAACAATAACAAAACTATGGCTAGACACTCACAGGGTCATGTATTACACATGGACACGATAACTATGTGGTTATTGAGACAATCTGGCTCATTAGATCATCGTTTTTAAGAGGATAATCATACCTTTTTTCCACCAACATTAGCGCATATATACAGGTTTATTAAATATGGAAGTGACGGGTAGAAAAAGGGAGTTTCAATCAAGTTTGTTTGACAATAATCAGCTAAATCCCTGTTCATTTTATTTATCATTTATTCACTTCAACGCGCGTCACATAGCATGGGGGCAAAAATGTCATGTTTCCATAAACCTTTCCCACTGAAGGAAAAAGCCAGATGTTAGTGGGTGTTTGTGGATGTTTTTGTCTACAAACCATATAAATATACACAGAGATGATGCATGTCGTCTAGAGCCGGACAGAAATATGAGCAGGTCGGTCAGCTGCTGTAATAAGAGCAGCGTGGCATGACACTGACAGCCAGACATTGACCTGAACATGATGTGCCAACCTGCCCTGTGTTTGCTTTTAGTTATTTAATTGAATCTGTATTGTGTGTGTTATCTTCTAACTATCAGACTAACATGTCCCCTTCTCTGCTCTCATTACTGTGCTGCTATTAGGATGCTTATCCTTTGATCTCACCTCTGTCCTCCTCCACTAGAACTTGGTTCACGTCTTTTTAGCTGTTTTTCCTTGGCGCTGCTTTGCATATCACCTTTCACATCTCATGCCCTTTTTTGCTATTTAGAATTAGCAATCTTGACTCCACTGACTGATTTAATCACAAAGTTATTTTCAAATCAATCCCATTGAAAAAGGAATTAATTAAGCAAACACGCTGTATCTTTTGTGTTGTGCATTTTATCTGATGATCGACCACCAATAGCAGAGGCTGGCCCGTTCGGATACCATCAGCAAATTTTCTCTAAGTGTGAATATGTCTTGCCACCCAGGGCGTGCAGGATGCCAACGCTTGATCAACAGCCTTGCCCCTGCAAGGAAAGAAGCCAATTAACTCCCTCTGTCACCTTCCAGCTAAGTGGAACCATCGGCTGAAGGGTGTACACATTTCAGCAAGGAATCTAATTTCAGATGAACACACACCTCAGGTCCTCTAGAGCAGCAAAAAAAAAAAACAATCTGAAGAAACATGATGACTTGCACTCGCTGCTCAGTGTTTGGCTCTGGCCTATCAAAGTAGTGCAGGCTGGGCAGCCGCTCAGAGAGTGGAGAGAGTCTCAATCCCAAAGCATGGACAGTCGTTTGAACCTTTTAGGAGATACACATCCAGAGGTTGGTGCATGAAATGTTTAACTAAGCTTAGAATAAAACTTAAACATTTGTCCTATTTGTTAGCTTCCAAGATAAGCTACTGTACTTAGACAACTCAAGTAAATTGCCATTTGGCTTTGCAATGGCCACCAAAATCTGTCCACACAGACAGAAATATAAACACCTGGTGAACTCAAAACACAAACACTCTTCTATGGTAGTTCCCGCTGCAGTAGATGTTTCCAGGAGCACATTTTGCCATGATGACCAACACACAGACCCACAAAAACAATACCAGCATCGCTGTCATGACTGGTAATTAGCACCAAACACAATATAGCCTACAGGTTAGGCTGATGTGAAGAAAATGTCAACCTATACATTAATTTACAGCATGTAACTTCCCCTGCCTGAGCTCCAGGGGGACGAAGAACCTTTTGGAAC
The DNA here is from genome assembly GCF_900634415.1 of Cottoperca gobio. NCBI lineage: Eukaryota > Metazoa > Chordata > Actinopteri > Perciformes > Bovichtidae > Cottoperca > Cottoperca gobio. The sequence continues at coordinate 3,731,898 of NC_041377.1, read as the reverse complement.
TGCTAGAAGGTGTCATTTTCTCAAGATGTTGAACTATGCCTTTACGACCTCCTTAAAGGTATAGTTATTTACTGCAGGAAGAGTTCAGTGGAGATCAATGGTTATGGCATTTCTTTACTGCATGTTTTTACAATTGCTTTTACTGCAGATAATTACTTTCTCTGTCTCCTCTGACTCAGTGCCACACTTGCTGTCACCCTGACACGATATCACTTTCTCCTCTGCAGCCGTCTCACTAATTCTGCAATGACACCGGGTCCTTCTCACTATTGCACAATCTTCGGCTCACCCTTGTCCTTAAAGAACAAATTGAACGGAGCGTGGAAATGACATCGCTCCAACATTCTCGTCGATGTACAAGTGGGAGAGAGAGAGGAGAGATGCTGTGACATTCAGACTTCCCCTGCTCATTTCCTCTCTAATCTTGACGGACGTTTCACGCGAGCTCTTTGTCTCTCGATCTAGATTGCCTCTCCATATGTCACTTCCTGCCACCTCGCCTTGTTTACATTCTCTCTTTTCCACTCTTTATTTTCTACCTCGCAGCCCATCGTCCTTCTCTGCCTCCAACACCTGTACCCGCCTCCTGAAAACACTGACAGCAGAGACAGAAGCTGCACGGGGCCAATTTCCTGAGTGCTGCTCACCACTGGCACTCATTTAATCACCGCAGAGACAGAGGTGGGAGGCAGGGCCTGTCAGAGATTAAGCCCGGATCAGTGTGGTCCCTCACAACTCCTGCTGTCCTAGGGGATGGCGATGGGGAGGTTGTATCTGTCATATTCTATAGCTGCTATATGGGCCAGAGCTGACAACTACAGATTACGTTTCTTTGTTGCAGTCCTGAGAGGCTTGGCAGCCATATGGCCAGAATATAGGATGAATGTATTTGAGTTTTTTTCTCACACACACATATCTGCACCAACATATATAAGCTAATAACACTAATATGCCATATTGTTATTATTACTTGCTATAAAGCAGATACACACACATGACTTTAGGAGATGAGAGTAAGATAATGAAAAATGAGAACGAAACAAAAGCTTTACACAGATTAAAAAGCGGTTGTTGGGATTTTTTTGGATTCTTCAATCAACTTTTTAGTCTCAGGGGACCACTTAACATCCGGGGTAATGGCACCGCATCCCGTACGTGATGACATTCATTCCCTCTGCGTGGTTTGATTGGTCCTCCCTCAGGATTGCTCTGTGCGACTGCTCCTGTGTGTTTCAGCCATGACTTCTCAGCCGTTTCTGATGTTTGGGTTGAACCCACTCGGAGGATTGGATCACGATCTGTGGACATCACCATGGCAACTGCACATGATTTCCCTTTGAAAATACTAAAAAAAGGAGTGTTTCCTCTTTTTTTTAAAACATAAATACAATAACACATAATTGTCAGGCTTGCTGGTGTTGAGCGGTGTGGTTTGATAGAGAAACTAAAGCCCCCGCTGTGTCTCTTTTTCTCCTGAACTCTTTCACCTGACATCAGAGTGGCCTGTTTTCCTTTAACATGTCAGGGTTAGATCCAGCCTGTGAAGTCTTCACAGGATCGTGTCTGGGATGTTTCATGCTCGTTGCCTCCGCAGACGTACACACAGACACACACCCCTGCATACACACACCCACACACACACACACCTCATAGGTCCTGTTGGGCCAAGTCCCAGCTCAACATGTCCAGACATAACTCACCAGCATAGCATCCTGTCAACTACCAAGAAGACAGCTTAACTATGGGTTGGACTTCAGTAACACTCACACGACTTGACAATATATCTGGAAATATTAGATTTTTATATTTCCCAGAATCCTCTTTTCTCTCTTTTTAGAGGCTAAGATCACAGTGTGGGGAACACCACAGAATATGAAAGTGAAATTTGAGCTCATTGGGTTCATTCTCGTTCACCACCCACTTTAACACCAGGCGTTACACAGACTACCCGCCGGTCTATCAAGTCCTCTACATGCCCTGGCATGCCTCATGAAACCGACACAACCACAAATAGCCTTAACTTTCATTATGGTAAAGTAGAGAAGAGTTTGTCGCCAAAATAAGACAGAGGGGTATATTTTTACTTGGTAGACAAGCTCCATATATGGTACTAGTAACCTTCAGTTGTTATTGTCCTTATTTTTAGTTTAAAGGATGAATCCGGTGATATTTTATATGACAATATGAATCAGCTGGGCTGTGTGGTGTTCAGGAAACGTTACCGCTACAGACAGATTTCTATTCATGAGTACTGTAACAACACAACATGCTTATGTTGCAGGAGCAGCTGCAACTTTGGAGTTCCAGTTAAATCAGGTATATTCCCTCTTATCGTGCCTCCATGCTGACGTCTGTGCTTTCACTTCCTTTATCCAAGTTAATGTTTGCGTGTCTCAGCTAGCTGGCAAAGAGGGGGAAATACCACGATCAATAACTGAGGGGGGTTTTTTTTTTTTCACACGTCATTATTTAAAGTGCTCTGTAAAATGCTGTGACAGGCGGCCCAGGGCTTAACAACACAAACGAGTCAAAAAGATTAAGTCTATAAGGTGCAGCTGTAATTATACGCTGGCACTAATTGCAGATGACGAAAGCTAAACTTCTCACTGTCGTGGTGTTTACTCCTTATTTTTTTATTTTATTGGGCAGACATTGGAACAGAAATATCAGTGCATAAATAGCATTCAGTACATATCACTTAATCTGACTAATTTGGTGTATAATCTATCAATCTGTAGTTATAAAACATGAGTGTTTACAGTCATAATACAAGTTACAGCTTCTAACAAATGATAATAAATGACATTAACAATAACTTCCATGCATTCACTGAACCACTGACCACTTCAAATTCTCTACACCTTATTATAGACCATTGTAGATACAGTAGAACATTTACAGGGTTCACTATTGTCATGGGAAACCTACAAGTGCCCTGCATGCATGACTGATACCGTCTACAAGTATGAGAGCCTCTATCTTACGTACGAACTTGACCTTCGTGACAGTAGCAGCGCAGATACAGCGTGGAAAATCCAACAAACCCGAACCCGTGAGTCACAATGAGTTGTCTCAGCTTCTGGACGCAACAGCCCCCTACTTGCATGTTTGTCTCTGTCGTGCTTATATCTGTGCAGATCTGAAGGAGAGTGTTGTACGCTTTGGGTTGCGCTCGTCTGCACTTATGGCCGTGCCCTATGAAACTATAGCTTGTGTCCTGAATAGCAGCTGGCGGGGAAATGACAGCTTGCATGGGCCCAGACTGGATTTGATCCCAAGCTGTTTAAAGTGTGAGTCATGTTGAGGAGTAGCACCGTCACTGACTCTCGCTCGTACATGTCCACTCCTGCTTTGTCCTTTCTCTGTCTCTGTCTCTCATGTTTAGCTCTGGGAGAGGGTTAATCCAGGGTGAATGTGTCAGAATGAGTCAGTAAGATAAAAAGATGTGTGTGTGTCTGCATGTATTCCTTTGTATCTACCTGCATGATAAGGTTATCAGACACTGTTCTATTGGTCTTTGAAGTTATACTGTGTGCAATACTGTTATATGGCAGATCGATAGACTGAGTACACAAGGTACTGAACAATGAACGTGGTGATCTTCAATGCTTTCTTGAGATTCTATGAATATGGGGTTATTCTGGACAAAATAAGTAAAATGCAGATTTGTAAAGAAGTGATTCAACATAAATTAGAAGACTGATGTACCTCTCATGTCTGTATGGTAAGCATAAAGCTCCAGCCAGTTAGCTTAGCTTAGCATTAAGACTGGAAACAGGGTGTTAAGCTAGCCTGGCTCTGTCCAAGCGCAACAAAATCCAGCTATCAACACCTCTAAAGCTCAGTTATATCTCATGTGTTTAATCTGTACAAAAATATGACACGTTGTGTATTTTGTACGCATTCATGGCGTCCATATTTGTTTGTGTGTTCTCAGGAAGCCTGTGTGTATATCATATAACATTGTTGTCCACAGTGTAACTCGTATTTAAGAGTATTTTTCGAAAAATGTCAAACTATTCTTTTAAATAATGTGTTATCTAATTTACCTGCCACAGACTAGATTAGTGGCATTGATTTTAAAATTGAGCATAAAGGGAACCAGGAAGGGGCAGCAGTAACTCAGTCTGTGGGGACTCTCCATACATAATGCATGTGTATAGGCCCTGTTTGAGCATGTGTGTATTTGTGTGTGTGGATATATATATATATAACAACAGACTGAACATTTTTAATTAATAAAGTAGGCTAACTCTTCTTCTTAGTCAAGGTAATATACAGGTATGTCATTGTAAAATATGGTTACAATAAACTAGAATACTTTCCTCACTTACTCGCTATGGAACGGCAGTTAAATACTTCCTTTATAAGTGTCCATTAGAAATAACAGCCTCTTGTCAACCAATCAGAATGAAATATTAACTTAGGGTATAGTAAAATATAATATAATATTTCATCAATCTAAGCTAAGCTGCAGCACACAGGATGCTACAGTCTAGTTCCTCACACAGCAGACGTACATTCACTATGTGTGAAAACTCTGTCCCAGATAAAGTGAGAAGAACATGTATGTAATATTCATTGAAATGTTGCATATTTATATCTCACACAAACATGCTGCAGTCAGACTGCGTGTGTGTGTGTGTGTGTGTGTGAGTGTGTGTGTGTGTGTGTGTGAGTGTGTGAAAGAGAGAGACTGCATAATGACTCAGCCGTAGGGCATTGAAAATTGGCCATTCCACCAGGGAAAGTTAGTAAGTTACTGCACAAGACCAGCAACGTGCCACATGCAATATGCCACATACACAGCAGCCAGTTGGCATGTGTGCTCTCTTTGCACTACTGATCATCTACACACAACATTTAAAGACATTATATAACCTTTAAAAGGGGCTACATCTGGTTAAAGACTCAAATAATCTGGCAGATGACAGAAGAAGTCAGACTATGGTGCTAACAAACACCTTCAAGATGTTTAAACAATCTTAAGAGAATGATGTTTTTTTAATAATCAACTCTACGGCATTGATAGCAGCTGTGAGGCTGATCTTAATCACAGTGGTGTTTTGAGCTAAACGCTAACATAATGAAGCTCAGCACTTATAAAGTTGATCATGTTCTGCATTAGGGCTGTCACAATATCACATTTTCACCACAAGATTATCAAGGCCAAAGCAATTCACGATAATCGCGTTAGCTTTAGAAAATGTTGAGAAGAAATAAACACTATCAGTCCAATTCATCTTTGTTTATTGTGCGTTTTGTCTCTTTTTTTGGCAAATGAATGACACTCAAAATACGTGTGCAGGAAAGTGGAGAGAGAGGGTTTGTAACTAAAACTGTACAGAAGGAACAACTACACTAAAGTGAAAAGTCAAGCAGGTGAACTGAAAAACTAAACATGGCTCAAAGTGCTTTTACAAGTTTCCATGGATGTTTTTTTTGTGACTCTACAGCTTCTGTACAAACTCCTTTCAAGGCTACAGGCGGTGAGTATTTATTCCTCAATAGATTGATTTCCGGTGGAGTATTTAAGGGTACCATGTTCAGTGTCTGGATCTAGTTTTGGTGGTACAGGAGAAATAAGGCCTGAACATCCTTAAAAGGCGAAGCAGGTCAACAGCAAATAAGTTATATGAGGCTAAGGTGTATCTTACAAAACATCACGGTCTTGCAGTTTGCAGCCCACACGATTGGAACATGGCAAGGTTTGAACGTACACGAACTGCTGGTAGGATATTTATTACAGTGAGAAAACCGTGACACTCACACACACACATGGAGCAGTTCACTTCAGCGTTACCTGTGATTCACAAACACATGAAGGTGTTGAAGGCAACGTTCAGCTTTCAGAACTGGACACGACCGGTCCTGGCAGGCCCTTTACTCTCTCAGATGTCACTGCTATAAATACACACAGAGGCATACACACACGCGCTATACAGGGCAGATATTGTTCAACACATAGTCGTGTAAAGATGCAAAGTGTATGAGTCCTCTCTTATTGTCCATGGCTTCAAAATTCTGAAGAACTGACTCATTTGTGTCAGCCTTCCAACTTAAAGTTGATGCATGCTGCACACTTTTGTCTTGCCAAGCACAGAACATGAATAACTCAAGACGTTCTGGGGAGCTATGAGTGTGAAAAAGAATAATGGAATATAGATACAGGAAGAAAAAAAGCTTGGACGATCCATCTGGTGTTAAACCTCAAAATGAATGAGGTAAATACAGAGCTAAGCGGAATCAGAAGTAGGAAAAAATATATTACGGGGGAAGTAATTGTAGAAGAAAAAAATGGCTTCCTGAGGCATTGCTCCATTTTTGTGAACGAGTCCAGGCCAAGCCACAGCACACGGAGCAACAGTCCAGCGGTAAGGGAGGCTGGGACAGCTTCCTGCTTGAATTAACATCAGCAGAGAGAGAGAGAGAGAGAGAGAGAGAGAGAGAGAGAGAGAGAGAGAGAGAGAGAGAGAGAGAGACAGAGAGCGCATCATGGAAAGTTTGTGGTTTTCTCAGATGAGTCTCTTCCTGGTGACGGAGGATCACAAAAAGTGGGAAGGGCATAGAGAGTTTCTCCAACTTGTTTTTGTGGAAGGTGATTAGCCCGTCTCAGCCACACCCATGTACTCACAGCACCGTGACATCACTCGAGTTTTTGAAGATACATTTCCATTTAGTATGCCGTTTTACATTCTTGCAGTGACAGTCCACAAGTTATTCCATGTCAGAGAGAGAGAGAGTTATGTTGATTTTGATGATAAGCACATCGCCAGAAAAGCCGCTCTTTGCTCCCCCAAACAAACAAACAAGAAAAGGCTGTGTCAGCGAAGATATAATAATGGTATAATGTTGCGTATTAAGTTGATTTATTACTTAAAGGTTGTCTTATGTACTGTACTGTGGAAGAAAACGTGTTTGGATTGTTCACCCTATATTAAAGTCCACCATTTTAACATGTTTACACGCATGCATTTACAACATTTTGTAAGTCATGGAAAGACTTGTGAAACAGTTGCACACGGAGGGGAGCGTCCAGACATTCTGACATTTATATCATGTCATCTACTCAGTTTGCTAATGTTAGCTAAAATTAGCCACCATAAGACACTGGTTATACCAAATGGAGCCATAATGTCCTGATTACAACATCTAACTTGAGCTAACATTAGACCAAAGAGACTGAAGTGTATTCACTTCAACGAGTTAGTCTTTCTTTAAGTATCTAAAGTAAATGTATCCTACTCAGTGTGTTAAGTGAAAGATACATGTAGTTTTATAATAAAATATAATGGAGCAAACGTATAACTGTAAACTGTACTTAACTATTCGAGTAAATACTCTTAGTTTCCACCATTGGCAAAACTGATGGTTGAAATATAATCGAGTTTACGTTCAGTTCACACAAACATGTAAATTGGGTCAGACTGAGAAATCCCAATTATTTTTCTGCACAAAGGGACACACATCCGCACTCGAGTGATCCTGCCCAGAGACACAGACCATTATCTGTGAATGTTTATGGGATGTTATTCAGATCTCTTTTATGTGTTTATGTGTTTCCTGGGAATGTGTGGCCGGTTGTTTTGTCTCATGTCTGAATGAATACAGCCTATGGTGTTAGCTTTTGTACGACCCCGCAGTCTTTGCTGCCGTGCGTGCGTCCTCATGTATCAAGCGTGTACATTTACACCGTGAGGGTTCACCACCGTGTTTGGAAAAACTTTGCCCACGCCTGCGAGCCAAGGTCTCTCTCTTCGCTCCTGACCTGACATTCTTTCCTCCACTGTAGTTCACGTGCGGATTCAAGATAAAAGCCTCCATTCATTAGTCTGACTGAGGGCCCGACGTAACGGCAGGATACCCCACCCTTGTCTGGCAACAACCAGAGCCATATTTTATCCGGTGCTGGTGGCCCTCACATTAAAAACAACCCGTGGTGCAGGGCATGTTCTGCAGTGTGTGCGTGTGTCTCAGGTGCACTGTGTCCACAGTATTTCAATATATCCAAAACAGAAGGAGGGTTTGGGGTTTTCCAGGTTGAATTACCCTTCGCAGGCGTGCTCTGTTGTTGCATACTATATACTTTATTTCTCTTTCTCTTTTATCCTATTTGACTTTTATCTCCGCTGCAGGGCTGCCCATACTCAACCACACTCCCTTGCACTCTGCCAGTAATGAAGCATGTGTCTGTTGTGTGTGTGTGTGTGTGTGTGTGTGTGTGTGTGTGTGTGTGTGTGTGGTACAGATGCTATCGTGCTTGCTTGCAAATCTCCTGCTTGCTGCCTCTGCTGCACTCCCGAGAGGACAAATCCGGCAGGAGTAACAGGGACAGAAGCTGACTTCCTAAAGCTGCTACTTCTGTGTGGTGTTTGTGAATCATCTAAACACACCGCGGCCAACTCGTGTCACCTGCATGTATTACATTTAAAGTGACATTTCACTCAAGAATCAAGCTCTCATCCCGTGTCAAAACATTCACAGAAGCTTCCCAAACCACTTCTTCTCACCAGCCTGATGAATGTAATTTGGGCTTCTTCGTTTGTCTTAATTATCCTTCCAGAAAACCAATTGGCTCTTGAAACTACTTATTTCTTCCATGAAGAATACCAGCTGCTAGTGAGCTTCACAGAGTTGTGTGTGAGGAAAGAAATTGTGTAATTACTGAAGTCATATTTTGGCAAAAATATCAATCTTTGGAGCATGCGGCAACATACTCATGGAAAGCAGAGAAGTGGAGTTTGTGAAACTTTCTTTTTTTTCTTCTTCTTTGGTTTACATGAATGTTATGAAATAATTCCTGAAGCCTTTTCCATACAAGTTGTAAAAGCAAATATATAAAGGTAGACAAAAGAACACATTTGTGATATTGCTAACTTTATTTATATAACTCTCTAAACACAACACAGTTGATCCAAAGTGTAACTAGTAATATGAAATAATATTTGTACATGTTGACCACCACATTTTCAAACATGACCTGCATCTTTAAAGATTTTAAAAGTCTTTGTTCTCATATGGCAGACTAAGCTACAACGTTACTCTGCATTGGGTCAGTGAAACTTTGCCTGGACATGAAAATATTTCACTCCACTGCTGTGAATATGAGGAATGTGGGAGTAACGTGAAAAGTCACAGCTTACATGTGAAGATCTCTACATAATCTCTAAATAAACAGATATGTTTGTGGAAACTCTGTATTAAACCACAAACAGAATAACAGGCGGAAAATGTAACAAATGTGCTAGTTTACGTCGGTAAACCGAAACGCTCCACTGTTTCAGAAAATAGCACTATGGTGAATAACTGTGGGCGAAACTGTGACTGTGAATATTTGTGGTGAAGACGTGGGGGTTTACACATGTGTGAACTTGTATGTGATTTGAGGATTTCCTACGCACATGAGAGGACCTTTAACATGACCAGGAAGTGAGTCGCTTGTTGAGGCAGTCAAGAGGTTGAGACACTAAAAGTAAATGTCACTACTGTTTTACAGAATTTGAGAGAATCCTATTCTAAAGAAACGTTTATAATGTTTCAGGAGAATTGTAAAAAGAAAAACAACAACTAAAGAACTGGGTAGTGTATACCATTTTTTATTATGTGACTTGAACCTAACTGAAGAGACTCGTTGAGTGGTCAGAGAAGTGACGAGAAGTGTTTTGGGCACACATACACACACCTACATTTTGTGTGCGTTTTTTGTACACCTTCGTGATTGAAACAATCAGTGTGTCCGGGTCAGTTTGATTGCATCATGATTGGAGAACTCAGTGGGTCATCGTGACTGTGTCTGCAACAAACAAAGAACACAGCTTGTACTTTTCCACTGATTTTAATGAGCATGTAGGGACTGGCATGTTTCACTGCTTCCTGGCACAAGGTTGCCTCCTCTGTGTTTGACGGGGTCACACCAGATGTGCTTTTGCAGTTTATCGTAACTCTTCCTGTTTCATATGTGGATAAACACACACACACACATCTGCACACGCATACTGAGACAGAGAGCAAGAAAGAACAGGCACTGAGGTGATATACGTATACTGAACTGAGATAATGTAAACTGTCTCGCTCTCTCTTCCTGTCTCTGTCTCTCTCACACTCTCACACACACACACACACACACACACACACACACACACACACACACACACACACACACACACACACACACACCTGTTCTCTAGCCTGCCTGACCTGAAAAACCAGCAGTAAAATCATGACTTTGAACATACAGCACCATAAACAGTTGTTTTGCAAACATTAGTGTTTGTTCCAAATTGAGATCTTGCGGTGTAAAACAGAAATTGTTTTTATACGTGGACTACTTTTAAATAGATTCTTTTAGGCCTAATAAGATCAATAATGCCATTTTTGACCCACTGCTTTATCAAACATGCTTACTGTGCAATAAAGTGGTAACAATTCAAGTGTAAGACAATACAAAACATGGTGTTTAAAGACAGAAGAGGTAGTAGAGTCACAAAATAATCAGACATTTTTAAAACTGAACACAAAAAAAAGTTTGAAAAAGTGTTGAAACCTCAATATATTTCTATAATTTGGTGGTCATTTATGGGTGAAAGTTCTATCACAGGGCCGTCTTTCTTAGCTCATGAACAGTCAACGTTGCTAGAGATGGATGTTTTTCACAGGACAGCAAGGACAAAGTAGTCTACTGTAGATTGGATTTTATACTAACTGCCCTTGAACTGGATAACACAGACACATGCATGAGGTAAACAGTGTAATATATTTCTAATTTGTGCATCTTTTTTTGCCTTTATTTGACTGTGGAGAGCTGAGATGATAATGGGGGATGTACACAAGGGAGAGACATGGGCGATGGCATGAAACAAAGGCAGCTGGTCAGCATGTTACACTCCTATAGGCCACCAGGATGACCTGTTGGAATGTTTTTCTGCATGGAGAATAGAGAGGAGGAAGGCTACTGCAACAAAGAACCCTTCCTATAGCCTACATGCATTGAAAGTGAGTTTAAAATCATGATATATCTATGCAATTCAAAAGCTAGAAACCACATTTTAAAAACAGAGAAATTAATAGTAGACAGTGACAGATTTAGGTGCATTTTTTTTAATCTAAATTGTATATTCGGAAGTTTATTCCAGCTCTAAAGTGTAGAGTATCTAAATGTTATATTTATACAGTAAGCAGATCACTACCAGTTCACCCAACAGGGTGAAAAGACCTAAACCGTTGAGATTGGATTTTGGACACAGTGAACTAAATGTAACTGTGTAGTTATTACACAATAAACTACATTTTCTGTCCGCTCTTGCTTACGGATTAAATGCTAATAAAACACGAACGTATATGATATTTAGTGCTGCGGATTCTAACTTCTTCAACCAACATCGTGTGAGTTTGTCGTTTTCTTTGTTGTCGTTCTCTTTTGTTTTTTTCTTTCCAACCTCGCGTATTTCCGACAGCCTGTGAACGCGGCACAGTTTCATGCTGTGTGCCTCTGTTTATTTTCAGAGCGATGACGCGCGCGCTGCACTCCTCCTATATGTGGCTCGTCAGACTGTGGCACGTCCGGGATTGGTGAGCTGTTGTTGCTGTAGCAGCTTGTGTCGACTGTGGGCAGGGAGGGGGCGCTATAAAAACTCTCTCCCCCACTCCTAGAGCTTCACTCTGGAGGAGGAAAGTCATAACGGTGGGTTGGTCAACCTGGCACCGAGGGACCCCCCCCCAACCCCCCTGTATTTACCAACAACAGGCGTCTATTTCCTAACACTGTACCGTCCTGGCAACACGGACTCGCTCTGAAAAAAAACATCCCTCTACCTCGACTAAATAAATGTCAAGAGACACACAAGAGCCAAGAGATAAGGATCGCTGCTCGGAAGAAGTGCAGAGAAATACGGAGAGTCGGGCGAACACGTAGAGAAAAAACAAGAAACGCGCACGGGGTCGTCGCCGTTGCCTTTCTCAATGCATACCCTTTGTGCCCGGGGAACGATGAAGCCAGAGATCACCGCCGCGGTCGGATTTCTGTCGAGGTTTCTGAGGGTAAAAGGACACGTAAACGATCGACAGGTCCAAACATTCAACCAAAGCTTACAGGACATTTTGTCAGGTAAGGAAACCAGAAAATGATCTATTTGCTGCTCACCAGACACCACTTAAAACACATCATAGTACACCCTACACCCTCATACGTTTGGGTTATGTTTTGTTTGTACATTAATTGCCTAAATTGGTCTTTTAATGGGTTTGAGGATGATTCAGAAGAAGCCTTTCTTTGTTCTCGCTAGTGTCACTAACAGCGCCGCGCTACCAACGCGCATCACTGTGTGCGCACGTCGGAGAGGGGGGGAAAAAACAACCACTTCCACACACAACGGGTGATTTTAAGACGATTTGTCGACGATCATATCGGATACAATCGAAATAAAATCAAGGAAAAATAAAAAAACGAGGCAGAATGATTCATTACTTTGTTTGGAAGAAGAGAAGGAGGAGGGGGATGGAAAGAGGCTAAAACAAGGAAGTGCGCCTCGCTCGATAAAGCAGCCAGAGATCTGAGCACAACAGCCCCAGCGAGGCTCAATTACGTAATGCACTGCACGAAATAGGTTAATAACGAAAAACAATGTTGTCAAAACAGTCTTTTGTAATGGCACTAATACAATACACCTTTTTTTTTTTTTGCTTTCATACAATAACCCTAACGGAAAACAGCATATATATTCGACTATTATGTGTTTGAATGGTAATTACCACGCAATACACAATTTAATATTTACATTTGGACCCTGTAGTTAAATGCAATTACAGCATAGCTCGTTCATTGTGACAGCACACACGCAACACACTCGCTATTTGCAGTAAATGCAAATCAAATCACATTTTCATCGCTTGATTTTGCAGTAAATTCGACCTTAACATTCCGCTTAGCTTTACCCACTCATAGCATTATGAGTGTTTCTACATTACTGTGCTGCTCGGGGATTGTGTGTCATTTCCTGCTGTAAACATATTCCAGTCTCAGAGCTATAAAGCTGCCATACATCTGCCTCCCTCCATCTACATAGCAGATGCCCTACATTTCCTACATAAGAAGCTCACTTATATAAAACACTCTGCATATTGTACTAACTAGTAACGACTAAAGCATTGTTGGACGTAAATAAGAGAATTTTATTATAATAATGTCAAATATGTTCTTTAAAGACGGCCAAAAACACCATTTGGTACCAAAGACAAACTTGCAATTCATCTAAGGGGGCATTACAACTGCCTGTTTTTAAATTGCTATACATTTGGTTGAGGTATTGGTTTAACCAAATCTTGACCTAGATGCACCAAAAATGTCTGCAAGCTCAATTCAACGATGGTGTTTGTAAACAAGACAAAAGTTGGAGTTGAATCGAGTCGGCTGTGAGGCCTGTAAGGTGGGGGAGGGGATGTTTTTCTGGTGGGTCCTCCTATAGGAGGACATAAAGGCGGAGGCAGCGCAGTCAGAGAGGAAATGGAGGGGAAATCCACTGAAGAAAAATACCACCCACCACATGTTTAGTGCTTATAAACATTAATTTGAATAAACCTTATCATTACCCTCACATTCATATGTCATGTGCAAGACTCCTTTAAGATTTAGAGTATTTTAACTGTTGCCACGTAAAGTCTCATTCAAAGAAAAAATGTTCAAAGACTTATTTTGAGCGTTAGGCAGAAACAAAAGTGAATGTGTATCCTGTGGGGGCTCGTCGTCGTCACTACTAAACTAGGCCAGCCAGAGCTCTTTTGTGCCGGGAAACATCACAATCGCTCACTATTGTGTCTGGAGGTTGAAAAGCTGGATGCCTAGCTCCTCTTGTTTGTGCTGAGGGAGGGGAAGTGGGGCAAATAAGTCCCAGCGACCAGATTGAAATAACGTTAGCTGTGTAATTGTAGTTAACAGAGCTTCAATTCACTCTGTTCATCAGCAGCAGCGTGATTTGATGCTCTTCCAGGAAATTAGATTGGAATTAGAAAATACCCAACACGCTAGCAGAATCTTCGAATGTATCCTCGTATTCGAGGTCAGATACAATGAACAACACGCTTTTGTTAATGTCTTTAAGTTAAGCGCACACAGGTCTTCTTACTTTCCAGTTTCTCATTCCCCCCCCCCCCCCCCCCTCGTCTTCCACACATGTGCCCCGGTTATTAAGAATAGGCGATGGTGAGCTGATCCGTCCCCAGCTGTTACAGGGTTTGAAGGTAGCTGCCTTTGTGTCTCAGTTTTAGGCTGAAAGATTATCCAGCTTCTTGTGCTCTTTCACGACTGCCAGCCCCTCCATTAGCTCAGCAGTATACAACCGTCTGTGATAAGACAGGGAGGGGGGGGGGGGTATTATCCTGTTGGTGCATACAGGTGGCCTTCGGGCCCCTGGCCTGAATGTTGGCCTACTTCACGTACCCTGGTTTTCTTTGGCCACAATGAAGTTAGCATCAATAGGATTTCAATATGGATGAGCCTGGTCAGAGTAAATCAGGGGTAGGTGTGTTCCCTAAAGTAGTGGGGGGGGGGGTCAATAAATGACAAAATCAGAACAAAAGAGATTTAAACTAGAAAGAAAATTTGGAAGTCCTTGTTATATGCCAAAAGTGAATTTGAAAGGAAAGAGTGAGCCATATTTTACTTCCTCAAACACCCACAATACAACAGTCCAACTATCCAATTTTCCTCTCATCATCTTAACCACTAAAATGCGTGAAGCATACCCGGAGCAGCGTCACTCGTTTCACTGCATGAGAAAACTTCCACACGGACGAGAAGAGGAGAAACATAAAAAAATATGGTACTCTCCCTTTAAGAGGCGGAGCCTGGCGTCCCAGATGGCTGGCTGGGACTTTGACACTTTTGATGTTTCTGTTCAGCCAGTCACGGGAGACTTTGTGACATTGACGGCGGCCAGGGGGGGGGATTGTGCAATTCAATGGCCCTCTTTTTGTCACGTAGGTCCAGGGTGCCACTGGCCGCCTGTTTATGGCTGCTTATCAGGCCCGTAGCAGGTGGTGCTGTTTTTCTTTCCTTTCTTCTCCCACGGCACACAGCTACTCCCCGTACTTTAGTGTAGATAAGAACTTTTTTGGGGATTTTTAATTAGCTATAGGCAAAATCGGACACTTGTAAAACAAGACTGTTATTACAAAAGTAACACATGGGATGCATTTACAGAGTAATAACATTACATGCATTTCATTGCTTAAGGATTTATTTGCTGCCAGATCCCATCTTGTTTTAGAAGCACGTGTTGCCTCGTGGCAGAAAAAGATCAAACCGTCTTAATTATTAAGATTTATTCTTGTTTCAGACAACCCAGATGTACACACTCGAACGGGCAGTAATGTTTTGTTTGAGATTGAATTTAGATTTACCTTTTTAGACACAATTTAATTAGTTAAAATTATGTAATAAATAAGGATATCTCACACATTTCTCATATACCTTTCAAATATGCCATTGGTCTGATACCTCTCCTTCTCGGGACCTTCATCAGAGCATCTGATTTCAGCCACATTACACATTATAACAAGCCGCTATTGGTACTTCCTCCAAAACTAAACTTTCTCTCCATCTTTTGTCTCCCCCCCCCTCCCCCTTCTTTCCCTACAGAGCAATACAAGCACCACTGGTTCCCAGACAGACCCTGCAAGGGTTCAGGTTACAGATGCATCCGTATTAACCACAAGATGGACCCACTGGTGGGGCAGGCAGGCCAGCGCATCGGCCTAACCATCCAGCAACTCTACCAGCTGCTGCCCAGTGAGCTCACGCTCTGGGTCGACCCCTTTGAGGTGTCCTACCGCATCGGCGAGGACGGCTCCATCTGCGTGCTGTACGAGTCGCAGCCCTGCCCTGTAGGAATGCCGACAATGGCCACCGCCCTCTCCCCCTCAGGAAACAGCGGGTCCGGGGGCCCCATGGTGGACAGTCACATCAGCTGCAAGGAGGAAATGATGGTGATGGGCAGATCCAGTCCCTCCAAATCCTACAATATGATGACTGTGTCCAGTTAAAGAGGCACGCCGTCGCCCCGGCCTACTTTTGTTCAGGGTCATGCCGTGGCTGGTCGGGTCATGTGACCAGATCAGGGTGAGCCTTTTTGAAGCTAAGAATATGAAATGAAATAGTGAAAGAAGAAAAAAGAAAAAAAAACAGAGGATGTGGCCTATCGTCCAGGTGATGGAAACCTTTTAGGTTTAATATTTTTTACCCTCTCCCCCCCCCCCCACCCCCATTATCATCTGTTCTGTTGTGTCATTGGATCAGCTGGACACTCCGTTTCTTTTAGGAGAGGCTTTGTGGAAATGGAACTGTTGGGGCAGCTAAACCAACCAACCAACCAACCAACCAGGAACCCCCATGGAGACGGGCTCCACCTACCCCCCCCCCCCCCCCCCCCTTCGACTGTAAACAACATAGTGGTCAACTCCATCTCTGAAGGGGCTATCATTGACTTTGCACTTTCTAACTTGTGGTTATAATGGGTACATGTTTAACACACAACCGCAAAACACCAAAACCTAAATTGTAAGGAATTTATATCAGGAACTACCCCCTTGAATTTCAAACTCCAGAGGTTATTCAATTTGTGTTTTCACTTGTTTTGTTTCCTGGGTGGGGGGGGGGGGAGTTGGGGTTTAGAGTCTTTTGAAATCCAAGCTCAAGGTAAAGAAACACCCAATGAGAGCATCTCTATTTTCTATAAGAACCCCTTTTTGGACCACAGGGAATTAGATTTCTTTATCTTGTAGCTGGTAAAAAAAGGCTTTTGACCTTAACTTTGCCCCCCCCCCCCCCCCTCTACCATCAGCATCGAGCCTAAGAAAACCTTAATTTCACCGTTCTCTTGGCCCGTATGCAAGTGCAAGTGGAATGTGTTGTGGCACCTGCTACCTGTGGATACCAGTGTGTCCTGTTGTACTGTCACTCTCCCATCACCCTTGTATGTGTAGCTTTCCAGGGGGGGGGGAGGGCAGGGGATCCGTCTCCTCCCCCTTCCCCCTCCAGTTAATGAATGTTGTTGAAAATCACAATCAAGTTCCTGTGTTGTTCATTTTTTGCCCCCTTTTCCTCCCACTACTTTGTCATCTCCTGCATTGCCAAAATTTAAAGTGTAGCAAAAAGGGGGGGCTATTTTACCCAAATTGTGGTCAAGTGGCCCAGTTAGAATTGACATTGAATGCACTTTGACGTGAGATTGTGTGGGATGTGTACTTTGTAGAGAAAAATCGCCTGCATTCCATCCATTCGACTGTCATCTTTTCACACCGTTTTTATTGCCCTCCCCCCCCCCCTTTTTTTTTTTTTTTTGCCGTTTTGTTCATACATGTAGCTCCCACGTTGGGATAGACTGATGTCTATTAAATCGGGGGTGTGCAACTCTGGATTTCAAAACTTTTTTTTTTTTTTTTTTTACACTGTATTTGTGAACATTTCAGAGCTGTTGATTTTTAGGCGGAGAGTACTTATCTGGTGGTATGTTAGAAACATTCTGTCATCCGTTCATATGGCACTGTTTGCTCTGACAGGACGCAGAGCTAAGCTGTCCCCCCCCCCCCTTCAGACACACACACACACACACACACAGATGGTGATTTGTGTTGCTGATAGATGAAAAAAAAGAGTAAGTCTGAAAGGTCTGGACTAAGTAATGACTGTGTGAGACTTTGGCCAAAGGGAGGTCTGCAGCACCGACTGTTCAGATTAATTTTAACTGGAATTAAAAACACCAGGCCTTGTCAGCCTTCTATTTTCATTTACATAAACAATTTCTCCTTACGAAGACCTCATTGTAATGAATTATGAGCCATTTGTCATTTTAAAACAAATATCAGGCTTATGTGAGCCAGCCTGGTTCATGTGCTGCCCGGACCCTCACTGTAGGTGTCCATATTCCAGCCTGGCAGCTACCAACCCCCCCTGCTCCTCCTGGTGTGGGGGTTAGAGTGCCTCAAGTGCCACATATCTCCCCTCAGCTCAGACCTCCTGTTCAGCCAAAAGCAAGCCATCTTGCTGCTAGCTGACCCCCTGTGGGTGCAGGTAGACGTAATGTGACACATATCATCGTCCATCACCGTAGGGGGCCGGGTAAGGAAGGTGGGGATGGGGAGCTGGTGTGAAAGAGGGGGGGCCAGGGCCGGACTCTTTTTGTCCAGGGCAGCTAAAATCCCTCCAGCCCCCCCTCTGGACTTATTCAACATCCCCCACCAAGCCCTAGACCCTCCCTCAGCAGTGATGGATAAAATAAAATAAAACCAGCGCTTGGCGTGCTCAAGCTGCACTCGGGGGGGCTAGTGAGAGACGAGGAAACATGGATCAAAGATGAAGAATTGAGGGTACTAGGCCATTGTTTTCTGTTTTCATCTCACTGGATTGCGCTGCACTCGATTACTGAGTTTTAGTAGCAACTTTGTTTACATGCATATGAAAGGGTGTGATGGCTGTCTGACGTACCCCAACTTCACTCCTGGTTGTGGGGGCTGAGAGGTTACCGGCAAGCTGGAACAGATGCTGCCGGCTTCGGGCTGCGTTTTGGGCCTTAGCCGCTGGTCAAATCTGTCACGGCAGGTCGGTTCACCGCTCATCACCAAGACCTATGGGTGTTTAAGCTCCCCTAAGCTTGAGAGGATCATGGGTAATAGAGCTATAGCCTTTGACGCACTGCAACCCCAAACCCACCCTCCCCTGTTCTCTGTTGATAGTCCCTTCAGCAATCTGTGAAAAGCAGTGATTCCATGTTGGCCAGATGGAGAGGAGCTCGCTGGGATGGGAGCCCAGAGCTTTGGTTTCCAATGGTGGACACCAGTTTTTAAAAACCACGCTGCTCCATTATAGCTTTTTTATGTCATGTGACGAAACGTTTTGAGATTGGTCTCTTATTTCGGACGCGAGATGATCGTCTCGTCTCACTTTTCTCTCGATGTATTTTATGGTCACACTGGTAGATTTTCTCATCTTTCCACTCTGCCATCCCCCATTTATCTCCTCTTCATCCTCTTGTTTAAGGAGGACTTCTAGTCTGGTGATCTAACCTTCTCTTAACAGACCTTGTTTCTTCATTTAGAGCTACAAAAATTAAAAAAAGAATTAAACCCAAATCCCCTTCGACACCTCAACTCTACTACCACCACCCGAAATGGTTTAAGTCCTCAGTAATATTGATTATTTAAATGGCATCCATTCAGCTTGTGCACACATAGGTTACAGAATTGTCGTACGAGTGCTTTGAGTAGTCAAGAGGTAAAAATAGCACATAAAATGCACTAAATATGTCAAGTTGAAGTTCTGTGACATTTTTTTTTTGAGACACGAGGAGTCTCTCCTGGAATGTATTGCCAAACTCAGGCCTCGGACATTCAATAAATACCCTTGTGGAGAAGTTGTGCATGTTAAGACATGAAACAGGAAGGGAACAGCAGTTTCGTTGTTGATGTTGTTATCGTCAAATTTGTCATCGATTAGTTGAATTATTGCCACTTTCACATTTGAGGTGTTTTACATATTGTAGAATGTATTGTAACTGTACAACATATGGTAGAGTACATCACATTACACATGGGAAGTGCCAATAATTGCTATCCTGAGGTGTTTTTTTTAGATTTATTCCTTTTTGTATTTCATCTTTTAACATGGATAATGCTTTTCGTAAGTGACGCCATTTGTGATGGGAGTGTTGGCAAGGACCAAAGTTGTTTTGGTAAAAAAATATTAGTTTCCATGATCTGTAAGTGTAGACGTATCCTTTGTTTATTTTTCTTTCTTTCTTTTCAGTTTTTTCCTTCTTCTTCTTTTTTTCTATTTACGTACAAAACCAGAAAATAGACAAAAAAATCTGAGCTTACCCAAGAAGAAAAGCTGTCTATCTTGTGATCTCATGTCAGTACATCTTTATCGTGTTCAGTTTCTTTTCCTTGGGTATGTTGTGATGAACTGCTGTAAATTTGTACAGTTCATGTAAATTGATTGTGCGGAAGTTGTACAGATTTCTATATTTTGGAAGAAAAGTTTTTTTTCTCTGTAATAAAAGATTTCCTATCTTGGCATCATATCCCCCCTGTGAGCTGTGTCATTATTCACTCTGCGAAATCAAAAGCACACATTAATCATTTGATCTCATACAGTAAGAGCTACGCAAACCTAAACCCTCGTGTTGTGGCCTCGCTGAGCCCCAGATTGGAATTCGGCCTCACAGTTTTAGACGACTGAGTGGGCCATCTGCGCCAAAACGACGGGACGAGATCGAGCCAGCAATACTCCTGCCTCACAAACATGTGTCCCGTTTCTCAGGACAGTAAACTGCCCTTTGTGACAGATATCCATAAGCATGTTATCATGAATGAGGCCCATTATGCTGCCATCATTTGTGTTTTAAACAAACGGACGACCTGCTTCACTGAGGGACTGGATCAGGAATATTGATGTAGCTCTATTAAAGAAAATAACTGGAGCATTTCAAAATGCAGCTGCTTTCCTTTAACAGGACAGTTTCCTGCCCTGAACAGCTGATCTAAATCAATCCAAATCCAGATGCACATGTTTTCGGACATTTGGAATAAAACTCGGCGCTTTATTCTCCGTCCAAATACAACTGCCACTGGTTCCGCCTCTTAAATGATACGACCGTTCGCAAGGATTCTGTCCAAAATCTAACCCGAAACCAGCTGACTCTGCAAAACCCAGAGTTTGGATTAAGACCGCAATCCTTTGAAGCACTCTCAATCCCCCCCCCCCCCCCCCCCCCAGGTTGCTTAGCAGCAGGAAGAAAAAGAAAAACATTTGGCTCGTTTTGACACACAGACAAAGAAGGGAGCGAGAAGAGCTGGTTTAGCAGGAGCCGAGGGCATGCGGGGCGGAGGGCACCGAGAGGGAAGGTGGCTGGGCTTGTGTTTAAGTCGGGCTTTTACTCTCCAAACACTGGCAAGCCTGAGGCCTCAACAGCTGGGGAGTTTGGGTATTGTAGTTTAAAACTATTGGAGCATGTCAGAATAAGACACAATAAGAGATTTCAGTCATATTTCAACATGGTGCTCTGCGAAACTTCCCTTTTCGATCTAAGTGGAAGCAGGTCAAAGATTCCCGGGGTGTTTATGACTGTACTTTTTCTTTGGTAGAAAAATATAATCTAAGGGGGGAAGTGAATGCAGAACCATCCAACTGTAACACAAAGCACAAGTGATCCAGATTGAACTGGATTTTGCAATCCTCCCTGGACAGGGTTTTGCAATGACTCATTTGAGCAAGATGTTTTGACACGTTATTCATCTCGGAAAAATAAGAAGTGGATTGCAGTGAGTGTGCTTGTGAAGAAAAGTATCCATTTTATGTAATAAATATGTGATTTTTAACATAAATAATGCTTTTTTTTAAAGGGATAAATGTATGCTTCAGTTCACTATAAAAGTCCCTGAAGGCAGACCAAATTATGCAAATGAACTTCACTACAATGTTATTTTAATTAGGAGGTATAAGGCATTAGCATCTCTTTTTACTATACTAAATCAATCACTTATTCAAATTCTATTTCAGCATATGCCAGAATGTCATCAAATTGCACTGGAGTTTCAGCTTGGCACTGATGAAACAGCAGTGTAATACGTTCTGCCCTCCCCTCCCACTCACATAGCAACAGAGGTCACCCGGTAGAAATGGTTTGATTAGGTAGAACGTTCTGGAAGGTGTGGCTGGTTACCACGGGAAAGATAAGGAGAATACTTAGTGAGATTATTTTTGGTTTTACGCAACAGGGCGTGGAATGATAAAGTCAGGCCACCTGAGTTTTTGTAAAGTTATTGACCTTAACATTTACTGAGTTTCCACTTAATCATTTAACGACAATTCTTTTGCCAAATCACTTAAATGTCAGCTTACTCTGAACTTTGTCCCTAACCAAAGTTCTGTCCTCCGTGTCTTTGGAAACATTTATTTACACTGAGTCTGAACGTTGTGTACAAGCAATATGTTGCAGTCTGAGAACAAAGGCATGGTGAGTGACAGTGTGTGCCTGGTGTGTCTGCTAACAGGGGGGGGAAGCAGACATCTGGGACCCGCTTTATGCCAGCAAGATGACAGGGTAGCCCTCCCGCAGAGTGTGTGTGTGTGTGTGTGTGTGTGTGATGCTGCTCCTACGCTGCAGCTGCCTAAGTCGCACAGCCTCTTTGCAAACGTGCCTGCACTGTGAACTTTGTGTGTGTTTGGGTTACTTCTTGTACATGTGTAGGGGTAACATTTCCCCACATGTATCTGGTACAAACTCATAATGTGTGTCCATTGGCCAAATATTGTATGCTCTGTTCAACTAAAACCACAGCTGTGCAGTATACCAGTGTGAGTTCCCACTTGATTAGTGTCCTCGAGTGTGTTTGTCATTCAGAAAGCCCAGAACAAGTTGATTCCTCTGTGAAACCGATCCCTGACCTGCCTGTGTGGGTCTCTAGAGTCTCGAGGCTACACTATAGCATCTCTCTCCTTCCCCTCAGGGAACTATTCATCCTCAGCCCTGACATCTGCGTTGCCCCTGCTGCATACGCCCTTCCCACCAGCAGCCATACAGGGACAATGAACGGAATAGAAGACAGCGAGGACAAAGGCGTCCAGCTTGGCGTTGAATGACTGGACTATTTGACCGCCAGGTGATCTCTGGAGAGAAACATGCTGCTTGTGTTGCAAATCGCCTCTCTGAATCGTGTGATTATACATAATGCATGCAAAATATGAGATGTCTTGCACGGTCCTGTATGTGGAGTAAAGATATCTTTTTTTATAGCAACTGAGAGAACGAGGTGAAGTATGAGCTCGTGATTTGATTTGTGTCTCCTCATGGTCTATCTGCAGCAACTTCCTCATACCCTCTCTCCTTTCTTTCAACAAAAATAGATCATCTCATTACTCACGCTCTTTATCTCCCTCTCAGGTTATGTCTTCCCCCCCCCCCCCCCCCCCCCAGATTCTTCTCATATCACTTCTTCACCCCCTCCTTCATACCCTCTCCACCACCTTGCCCTCAGTCTATCTTTATCCTTCCCTCTCCGAGCTGCCGGTGTCACCTATCAGCTCCCACTCCCACAGTAGAGGAATTCATTCCAGAGTCTGGCACCGGGCCTTATTGGGGTAAGGTGAGGGTCCTCAGTGGGAATCATGTGGGAGTGTGTCTCTGTAGGGACAACACCCTTGTGTTTTCATGGCTCATATGTTCAGAAGTCACAGAAGTGAAAAACGGAAGTCACTGTGGCTCATAATCAGTATTTTTAGTAATAAACAAGCTACCAACGCTTTGTACGAACCAAATCAAACCTTCAGCAGTCAGTTCACTTGCAGATTCTGGGTCAAGTTTGGAGGAATTCAGTTCAAAACAATTAAAAGACGCAAAAACAGTCCATAGAGCTGAGGAGAACTGGACGATGATTCTCTATGGGTTCATCATTACGATAGACCCCTCTCATTACACTTAATCAATACTTTTACATTAACCATGGATTCAATGAATGGAGTAAAAGTGCATCTTGAAATTATCCACCTATGTTTCTGTGAAGGTCAACATTGATTACCACCAAAAACAAAACTTTAAAATGTACAAAAAGAAATGTACTCCCACTTCCTGAACACTTTTAGGGAAACAAATTGGAAGTGTGTTTACATTTTAAGAGTCTTGCCCCACATTATGTTTCTAACCAGGAGCAGTAATATCAACAACCTCTGCGCCCTAATGATAAGCTAACAGGCTAACCACGGCTGATGTCTTCATGCATTTGTATTCTCCCACACATCTGAAAGTCAGCGGTCAGACATGGAGGCAACATATTCCTGTGGTCAGCCTCTCCCAACCAGTAGGCAACGCGTACAACCACTCAGACGGAGAGAAAGAGAGAGAAAACCAGCCACCTAAATATAGTATTGGAGCTCAGCAATGCATGGTGGGTGGTGATGGCCTAGTGGTCTAGTGGTACGCCTTCCAAATAAAAAACTAGAAGGTCGGGAGTTCAATAGGCTGCCACCATTGTACCCCTGAGCAAGGTACTTAACCCTGAGTTGCTCCAGGGAGACTGAGTTCAATGTAATTTGCTCTGGATAAGAGTGTCTGCCAAATGACCTGTGAGGTGTGAGGTCTGGCCACACACACACAGGGGTGTAAGTATGTGTACATGCATTTGTACCCTGTGTATAAAAAGGACAGGAGCACTCACAATCAATCACATGCTCTTTACAGCGTGTCATTTAAACACACAGGTTCGGACTGAAGGTCACTTGTATCAGTGGTCATCGTCTTTCTTCTGACAAGACGGCGTAAGGACAGACATTTCCCAAACACCAAAACACAAGGTGTTCTAATCTGCTTTTGACGTCAAGCTGCTCTTGCATTACAGAGCATGGATACATTTTTAAAGACTGCAATAGTCACGTAGATCATCAGAAATCAGCTTGATCAGTTTTACCTCTTTAACCCTAATGCACGTGTTCATTTAAAGGCCCTGCTGCTTGTAAACACAACGCAGCCTGCTAACCTCCGACCACATGATCACCCTGCTTGTGCCTCACTCGTTTCACAATATGGTCGGTGGAGATGTCGTTTCTGGTGGTTTGGTTCAGTTTACTGAGAAACTGACAGGAAAAAATATAAAAGAACACAACGCCTCAGCTGTTTCCTGTTTATGTTGATGGGGAAGATGTAATTTTCTCGCAAGACAGATGCAGAGATGACAATGACAAGATAAAGGAGGGGGGTTCAGCGGGGGGGAGTGAATTAGAGATAAGACGCAGGAATACAGGGGAAATGGGGAAATGTCGAGAACAAGAGGGATAAAAAAATAAGCCGTGAATTTGAGAAAATGTGTGTGAAATATAGAAATATTACAAAAGTTAAAAGACAAAGTTTGATTGAGAACTGAGTGGAAATATACTGAGAGGGCACAACAGAAAACAGCTGACAGGAAGATCTGTGGCTCTTCTTCTACACCGCAATGATCACATCTGCGTGAGAACACACATTACGTCAAACGGCTTCAAAACGCCCACAGTCAAGCAGTCCACGTGTAAGCGCAAACACACAGGCGTACACACACACACACACACACACATTATGGTAAACACACACCGTGGCCTTGCAGCTCTACAAGGAGATGACGTTTTGATCTTTATGAGAACCGAAGAGACATATAGTCCAAACACTCATAACTCACGCAGCAACATACTCACACACTGATTTTACTATAACAATGATGAGCTACCTCATTTAGGAGCATGAGACTTAAAATAGAAACTGTTTCCAGAAGTGAGGATGACAGTAACAAGACTAATTTGTTTACTCCAAACATTACTGAGTTTAACTGGTACACGCTGAGTATGTTTGTGTCTCCGGGTGATACTCTGACTCCGGTGGCAGTGAGATATGGATGATGAAGCAGCGGCAAAACATTTAACGTGCGAAAACAGTCGTGACCTACATAACACCGGCAGCGTAATGAGTAACTGCAGCAGATTTATTTTCCTGTGGGACTAATATGTTACTCATTACACATATAACACTTTACCATGAAAGAAACACTATGCATGCACCTGTTTAGCCAATCAGGATGTCCCTTTTTCCCCCCTTTTTCCTAAGTATGATCTTGTCTCCACCTAGTGACGTCCCAACTCCTGTCTCGCTTTCTAAGCTAGCTTCTGCTTCACTAGCCTACACACATTCAACATTTGATCTTTTATAGATGGTCTATTTAATTGGTTCTTAAAAGAGATCCACAATAAGCAGCTTTGAGTGTCAATTTAAACTGATTCCTCCCATCATCTGACAGCCTATCAGCTGTAGAGCTAGCACTGTTAGCCTAGCCAGTCTGCTAACCCTTTGTCATTGCTGTTTTATTTTGAACTAGGCTTTGGTCTTGTCCCGCGTTAAGACAACACAAGGGGATGCATCGGTGGATCGCCAGTGACACAAACAAATTCAAATTTAAGCAAATTAGTCATATGAAAAATTACATACGGCAATAAAAGCCAGTGGAACAGAAGCTAACCCAGAAGTGGGGTGAGAATCAGCCTGCGTGTGTGAAATGTCCTATGTGGAAAATATAACTCTTTGGTTATCGTACGGTTATATATAGGACAGCATGGAGAAGGATGAAGAGTGGGTTAATAGAGGGAAGGTTTAAGTGTGTCTTGGGATGCAGATAGAAGGAGATGTATTTCATGTTGCTGTATACAGTCCATTATCGTCTCCTCCCGCTACTTTGGACCTTCAGCAGTGACCGTAAACCATTTGATGGGTTGCCAGTTCAGAGTAATATAGCTTTCCAGAGGTACATGGAGACAGACGGAGTAGCTGGAGGACACTGGCTGCAAATCAAAGAGAAAAAGAAAGACAGTGTGGGAATAAAAAAGAATAAAAGGGAGACAGTATAGAAGCCACAGGGAAGGGAATTTTGTCTTTATTCATTTTAACAGCAGGAAATATTGGAGACACCCACTTGTTTTACTGATGTGCACTGATGAGGTGAATCCATTATCCCTTATTGATTTCACTTGTTAAAATGATATCACAGAGGGGACAAAGAGAAGAAGACATTGAAATGAACTCATTAGATTTGAGACAATTGATAAATGGAGTTGCAGATCGCTTGATGTTTCTACCAATTTATAAGTACGAGGAAGTTTGAGATAGACAGAGACACAAAGATACAGACAAAACAAGATACACTAGGGGGCTGAGGAAGACACACACACACATACTCCACCACCCCCATCGCAGCTGTTGGGGTTTGGTGCGGGGAGAGATGTGCTACAACCCCTCCGCCTTCACTTGGACCTGTTCTGCTAGGACTTAGCGCAGGCTTGGCTGGAATGGGTTGGACTCATGCCACGCATTCCAGCGCCGCCGTGCGCTCTCTGTTGGCCTACTTGTGTCAGTGGGGGGAAAGCACCTACAGTACACCCACGCGGTCAAACTCACGGCGGAGGAGGACGCCATCTTGCTGTTCCTCGCTCAGACTGTAAATAAAGACTGGAGGGAGCACATGGTGAAGATACACAAGAGGCGAGCACATGCACACGGGCATGACCACATCACATGCTGCTTCACTCTGAAACCAGGTTAGTGCAGCTTTGCACTTTGAATTGTATATGCAGCTTCACATGGACAGAGGTTAATGTAAAGTATATGCTGATTTGCATATAGACTTTGCACGCTCCTGTAATGTCAGTAAACACAATAAGTCACAGTCCACTGCACTATCTATGTCACAGTGAACACATGGTTTAGGGTGTGTGGGTAGTGGGATTCAACTCTCAATACCTCTCATAAGGGAAACATCTGCTCCGCTTTGTATTCAAGTCCTCTCTTCTTCTTCTTTCTTTTAAAGAGCCTGCCCTCTTCTCCTCACTCTATCTCTCTGTGATGTTGAGTCTCTCCTCTTGTCTTTCATCTTTTTTCCTTTCTTCCCTGTCCTTTCTCTCAGCGTGCCCCCAGCTTTATTCGGCTCCTCGATGACTCCCCGCCACGGCTGGGGTTGTTTTTGAACCGTTGAGTGCATCATCAGCCGGAACTGGGACGCATTTCTGTGGAAACGGCCACTCCACTCCCTATAAAGAAGTGCCGACCTCTCCAAACAGCATAAGTTTCTCGCTCGGTCTCTCTGTCCTTCCCTGCATTTTCTATATATTGGTACTGAAATGCACAATGGGCTTAAACAGCTGTGGTTTTACATCCTACATCCTGCCATAACTCACTTTGCCAAAACACAGAAATCCAGGGTACACCCAGATGACCCAGAAAATGACACAACAGAGTTTGGTTTTCTTGGAAACGTTAAATACAGGCCACTGTGACAGGGCTGACGCAGACAACAAGCTGCTAGATAAATAACACATGAAGTTATAATCACAGTTCAATTGGATGCGTAGAAATACTTTTTGACATAGATTTCCATGCCAATCAAATCCCTCCATCTACTTCTTATTTCTACCATACATTCTTAGAAAACGTACACATAAAAAGAAATAACACAGTTTGAGGTAGTTACAGTTACTCTTCTCTTCATCCTTCCTTTATAAGGATACAAATGGAAATGTTACATGTGACAGTGACTGTGGACTCTGTAGCTTTGTTGTTTGATTTTATTCTTTGTGGCAAAAGCCATTCAGTGTATTTCCATCCTGTGAGCACTTCTTTATTTGCACATTCACACCGGTACTGCCAACATTCATGGCAAATATGCAAATCTAATGCACACACAGGATATGTTGCATGTCTAAATCAGAAGAGAAGAATCAGTAGCATGTCAGATATTGGCTATCTCACTACACAGAACAAACACTTACTGTGTTTCTTACTAAAACACCTTGTGTGATTCCTTCTAACAAAAGTGTCAAATGCATTTCTTTCCTCATAAATCATTTGCAACCGAGATTTCTGAATGTTATACATCCCGCATTGTTTTATCCACTGCCCTTCTTCTGCCCTTGGTAGTGGCTCGCTGTGCTTTATTGCAACATGTACCTTAATTAAAGGTGCAGAAGTTATATGTACATGTTGTGTTACTCACTAAAACGCATCGTGTGTATCGTTGAGGTCTAACAAACGTGTTGAGTGCATTTCCTTCCTCAGCACTACTAGTGGTCTAAAACCTCCACAGGGAACTTTACAACTCAGGGTATGTATTGTTGAAGTTCTCTTGGTGTGACAGCACACATTTAGCAAAACACATGAGACTCTAATCTCATAAATAATTCTGGTTGTAGAGTATTTGAATAAGTAAAAACCCAGTGTATCATCACTTTGGCACATGTTAGAGATGAATATTAAGGTGAGTAACAGTAACGTTGAGAGGGCAGTTGGTTTGTGTGGTTTAACTGCCAGAGGTTTTCCCCTTTCATCACGGATGCGACTAAAGAACTGTTATTCCTTTGGGCCTGTCTGTATTCAATGCCTTGTGTATTTCACAATGAGCTTGTGTGAGTAAGAGAGAGGTTGTGTGCACTAAGTATCACGTCCGCTGTGTTTGTGAGTGTGTGTGTGTGCGCATCTCTTTCTCCCGGGAACCAGAGTCTGCAGCTATCAGAGCGTCTTCAGCGCCGAACAAACCTGCTCAACTAATTTCAGCCGAGGTATCCGCAGTGAGGGTGTTTTTACAAGATCTTTCACAGAATTCAATATGGCAGCCAAACAAAGGAAGGCCCACATGGTTTCTTGCCAACAACAAAACCTGTTCAAAGAGAAATACTAAACCTTCCTCTCCCGCATCCCCGCACCTCACCAAGGACATCTTTGATGTCCTCCAAAACAGTGTTTATCTTCCCTCTGTGTACCACTGCTTTGTGTATGTGCTATTCCTACATGCTGCTCTTATAGGTGTCTGTGTATCGTTAGGTGTGCCGCAGGGAAGGGAGGAGACAACAGCCGATAATACTGTGGGCAAACGTGTGTGTTTTAGTCTAGTAACCAGTTTATTATTTAGTTTTCTATCCATCAGCTAAATGATTATTCAACTATTTCTTTAAGCAAACATTAAGGTGTGTCTCAAACAGTATCATGTGTTCCTGATGTATGCCTCCAGTGCCAGCAGATGCTCACATTCAGCGCGAGTGTATACATTGCTGACGAGCAGGCAACTGTGCACATATGTGCGTCGCGTATGTGAACAATGCCACCAGTTGCTTCCTGGTCGTCTGCCAGCCTGTGGGGAGGGACCGCGCTTCAATGAAGGGTGTGAGGCTGACTGAAGGGGGGAGGGAAGCAAAGGAGGAGGAAGTGGAGGAGAGGGAGGAGGTGGCGAGGCTACGGGGGTGGTGGTGGTAAGCAGAGATAAAGCCAGACAGATGGAGCAGACAATGAGGCGTAGACACCCACCCTGCATGTCAACAACACCCCCCGGCCTCTTTCAATCTCTAGCGATTCCTTTATCTCTTCCCATGTGCCGAAGTTTCTTAACATTCTCGTGTGTTTTGCTTCATTTCCCAGCTTAAAGTGAAATAAAATAGCATAACATTTTGCAATTAGTTCTTAGTTTTGCCACAAGAACTTTTTGTTCTCATACAATTGAACTTTCTTCGCTGACACTCCTCCTTTTCCTCTACTTCCTTATTGTCCCTGATCTTGATAAGAAGAAACCTCTGCAGCTGCACGAGGGGGAGGGAAACAGGAGACAAGAGAATATAGATAGTATGGACAGGCATAGCTGTCACCTGTTGTGTTGAAACCCCCTTGTTGCTGATCCCATCTCCCATTTCTCAGGTTTCCACAAACAACCTCAGCTGTCAGGGAGTTGTGGAGCGCTGTGTCTCCTTCCACCCGTCTCTCATCCGTCTCTCTCTGGCCCTCGATCACAAAGAAAGGTCGGCTTTCATCAGTTTGTTCTCTGTTTAGGCCTCAGCGGCTTTTAAATACCTCTTTGGAGAATGTTTTAGTTCAGACATCTGCGCTAATATTGATAGGAGTTGCCAACAAACTAATTTCACCCCGATTTCATATTAAACCCCACCAGAATCCTTTTTTTGTGTGTGTTGCAGTTACACAAGAATGAATTTTACCGACTGAGATGAGCTTTAAAATGCTTAATTTCTGTCTGCAGTAAAAGCAAAGCATAGCAGGACTGCAGGTAAGTGTTCTCAGAGCAATGTTTGTGAGGCTTATTTTGATTTCTGATAACTTAATTATAATAATTGGTCATTAAATTATTGAATGTTCTAATGATAATGGCAGGAAATACTTCCACCCACAGCATTTTCGAGAAACTCATAATCATGTGCAATCATCTCAGGGAGCGTTTTGTGCATGATGCAAACATGTGAGAATGTAAAGGAGCTTTGTGTACCGCCACAGCTGTGAGAAAGGTCACACACACACACACGCACACACAGTTTGATTCTTTGAGGATGAGTACGTGAGGAGAAAAGATTCCCACACGCTCCCACTTCACATGAGTAGAACGCTGATCTCAGAACAGAAGGATCAGGACTGTATCTATTAATGTGACCTCTGACCTGCCAGGTAAACCCGGGGGAAGAGCAGCTGTATGTAACTCCTATATGGTCGTAGAAAAACCTTCACTCTTTGGAAATAGTAGTTTGATTAAATATTCTTAATTGAACCACTTCATTTGATCTGTTGCAGGAGTTTACTTTGACTGAAAGCTAAAAACCACTGACACAAGATTGTTTTCAGATGTTGCAAGAGCATAATGCGGAACACGCGCACACGTCACGTACTTTCAAGTTACTGTTCATTCCGTTTAGTTGTCATGACAGCTAATTTCACATTTAACCTCCTGTCACAGTGCAACTGTCTGTGTCAGACGTGACTCGTGTCCAGTCAGATCCTGCTGACCCCCGGGGACAGGCCCGGACTTTCCACACATTGAAATGTTTTGCGAAATGCATTGTAATGTGAGGAAGGTCTAACGGTGTAGTTACTTAGTAGAGGCCTGCTGTTTGTTCATGGAAAATGTGAGTATCTAAGTGTATTTGTACAAATGTGTGTGCAGATGACTAAACTCTGATATAGCCCAACCAACACCTGTTCACTATGTACACACACACATGTCTGTGTGTCTGATGTATTTTGAGCTTGTAGCTGACAGGTTTCGAGTGTTGCAACATCTGTATCCTGTACCTTATTATATAATTTAAAATGTTGAGGTTTGTCAGCGTGCCATGAAATGACACCTGTTACTGTGTGTGACAGTGTGTACTTGTGTGTATTTGTTTTTTAAAATCTATTTTCATGATTTACTGCCATAGAAATCGAGCCAATGGTGAAATTAGTACGACCATATATAGCGATATGGTATTTCTCAGCAGATCTTTGGACAAAATACATCCATCTTTTTTTTTTTCAACCAACTTGTAGGCTGTGTATTGACATAACCAGGTCCCCTAGTGTATCACTGTGTCATGACAGCAAAATAGACGGTGTCAGCTTGTAGTATGTCACTAATATATACTTTAACATGTTTTATATTTGTATTTTAACATTACACCCTGATAAATGGTGACTAAATAGTCTCATACCTTCAGGAATCTAAATAAGTTGAACATGTGTCCTGTTAATGATAGGGAATATGAAAATACTGTCATTATCCATCCAAGTTTTTGTCATTTCTTAAGAATACAGTGAAACGTACTGTGTTGCAGCGTACACTGTAGGAGTCTAAGGAAATGCAGCTCAACCTGAACCTCTCATTTCTTCATCTGCTCCACTTAACATTTGTTTCTGGTCTTTTCTGGCTTCAGGATATTGAGCACAATATTGAAAACCTTTATTGCGCTTGTGCGAAGACAAAATGTCATTATTTGTGTCGTAAAGTTCAATGTTATTTCAGTACTTTGAGTCAATACTTTGCAGCTCAGCGAGATGAGATGTGAGAAGTTGGGAGACCGGTTTAGAGCATTTAAGAAGAAGAGCATTTTTTTTCTTTCACAGCTAATGGTGGAGTAACGCTACCAATCAATTCTGATAGCAAAGCAAGGCACTCCCTGGAATGAAAAGGACAAATAAGCAGAGCGGAGGAGAGAAAGTATTTTGTGTGTGTGGGTGTGTGTGTGTGTGTGTGTGTAAGGGAAGCTTAAGTGACCTCACCCAAAGGTAACTAGAGTTCTATCCTGTATGACACACACACACACACACATTCCTCCTCATTCTTTCTCAGCAATCAGCGCGCTTCCCACTCCATAATCAACACTTAATGATAGCTTTAAAGTGTGTTTTTATGCCGCAGATATTGTGCGACTGATCCCATAATTCTGAAGCTTCTCCACTCTCTCCCTGCTATCTGTGTGTATTTATGAAGCCATTACTTGTAATCACAGATCACCTATAATTGCTGACCGTTCCGCGTTCGTCACCTCAAGTTCTTCCGCCACTGCATTTTTCTTTCTCCAAGACGAAGCCAAGGGTGATTATCTGTCATTACAGCCCAATTCCAAAGAAGAAGAAATATGCATCAGGGTAGATACAGCAGCAGAGAGGCGGGATGATGAAGAAGCCAGAGGCTCGGTTAGTCATTGAGGTCATGGAAACTTGCTTTGTTGTTTATCGAGCAAAATGGAGGAGGAGGAGACTAAATGGCTGTCTTTATCCTCGTCTCACTTTCCAAGAAAAGTCTGCCAGGTAACGGAGGAGCTGTGGGCCAATCAGAATGCTGGGCTTTAGGTGTCAGGTAAAAAAAATCAAAAAGTCAGGAGATCAATAAGTAGGCAGATGCATGAAAGTGCTTCTCTGTCTAAATGTGTCCAGTCAGAACTCCCAACAGATGCATCACCGACTCTTAAATGGTGTCAGTGCAGATGTGACTGAACAGGTGGGCCTCGCCTGCTAAAAGAGGATTAAGAAGCAAGATTTGTGTGTGTGCCTAAACGTGTGTGTCTCAGTGGCAATGCGACCTTGTCCTGAGCTTTAGCCACGGCAGGAAAACAGATCCTTTGAAAAGAATTGGAGGAAGTACACAATACACTCCCCACAGACACACACACACACACAGCT
The DNA here is from genome assembly GCF_900634415.1 of Cottoperca gobio. NCBI lineage: Eukaryota > Metazoa > Chordata > Actinopteri > Perciformes > Bovichtidae > Cottoperca > Cottoperca gobio. The sequence continues at coordinate 3,698,416 of NC_041377.1, read as the reverse complement.
GTGGTGTGAGAGGATTATAAAGTACATCTCCATACATATACACAGGCTGAACACAAGCCACTCACAATGCTCTGTATGCTTGTGACAACTTGAATCATCTCGCCTGTCAGTCACAAACTGAACATACACAAACGCAAATACATATTAATGTGAAAACTGCAGTTCTGGCCGTCCAAAGTAGGGCAACGCAGTGGCCATCACTCTGGGGCGTCACACAGCAGGAGAGCTTTTATTTACGTGTCGCACAATTACCGGCAAAGAAAAAGTAATCCACTTCCTGTGAGGGACCAGCTCCCCAGACACACTGAAGGGTCATTATGAATGGAAGTAACGCCACCTGCAGCCACTGCAGGCTGAAATAACCTCCCAGTCACCTCGGCGAGGGATGGTTGCATCACCCCGGTCATTGGGAACATTACTGGCTATATTTACCGTCACTAATGGACGAGATATTAGAAGTTCTGTTCCGTGGAAAACTGGCCAATTTGTGATGTATTTATGGTGTTTAGAGGTGAAGCACGGATGGTTATTTTCATCCAGTGTAGGAGACCGAATTGTGTATAATTGCATATGTCGCTGAGTTTAATTATCACGATGATTCTGTCCATTGTTAAATATTTAGATATTGTTTTATATTTTCACTTTTGGCAGTCCGTCCATTACTTTGGTCCAGACTGAAATGTCTAAACAACTATTGGATTGATTGCCATGAAATTTGGTTCAGGCATTCATGTTCCCCTCAGGATGAATAGTTATCACTTCAGTGATCCTCTGACTTTTCCTCTAGCGCCATCATCAGGGCAAAATTTGATTAAATTTGTCCAAAACCTGCAAAGCTAATTCCCATCAGCCTCTGCTGTGCTTTGTGTTTAGTGCTTATCAGCAAGTGCTAAACTAAGAAGGTGACCACGGTACACGTTATACTTACTAAAGATCAGCATGTTAGCATTGTCATTGTTAGCATGGTAATGTTAGCAGCTCAAAGCACGACTGGCTCATAGACTCTTAGCCATTCTACGTTCATGATTACAGCGTAATACAGTATAATGTATTGTGCTGGATGAATGTGAGAACACAGATGTAGTGTATGAACAGTGTAATAACACCCGTTTCCTTTATTACATCTAAGCATCTGGAACGAGAGGGAGATGAAGAGAAGCAGATGCAACGTGATACTCTTTAACCTTCCTCACTCATAACTCATTTGAGCCGATTTAATTGTGGCGGCACCAAAGACTTGAATGTTGTTGATGAGATATGCGAGCATGTTAATGCACGAGGTGTTTTTTTTTCAAGTTTGGCTTCAGACACAAGCTTTTCAGTCTGTCAAAGAGAGAAGTTAACAAAGAGCAACAACAACTAAAGAGAAAGAGAAGACATAGTGTGAGGGAGGATACCAACACCTGCGTTTCTGAGTCTTTGGAAAGTACCCCATCGTACACACACACACACACTCAAACACACGCACACACTCCTGTGAAGAAAGTGTTATGTTCTTTCACTTTCATCACCATAGATACCCAGTAGCAGTTCTCCAAAGGGCCCTCGCTACCCACAAAGTAGCCAAATCCCTTCCATTCTGCATAACCGCCGGCAACAATACATACACTTGTTTGGCCGATTCGTTTTGTAGGTCTCCTTTGTGTATTAGGATGAAGAGAGAGGGGAGGGGTGAGGCAGGCTACGAGGGGGTCTGGGGTGTTTTCTATGCTGGTTTTGGACACCTTCTCGGGGCATCGTGGGCAAAGACGGAGGGGCACATCTGAAGCTCAGTCAGAAAGAGGCCTAAAGCGACAGCCAATGTGTGTGTGTGTGTGTGTGTGTGTCTGGACATATCTCTCTGGTGTCTGCACCTGTTTGTTTGGGTTGATAATCAGAGCCAGTTTTTTTTATTTTGCTCCTTTCTTTTCTTTGTCTTTAAAAAAAAAAACTCCAATCCCATGCCTATCTCTCTCTTTGGCCTGACCTATAACCCCGCTATCCTTCACTACCCCACTGGCTCATTGTCCTAGACACCGAAAACTGAATAACACACACACACACACAGCCTTGCAGCTTGCTCCATTGTCCAAGTCCTAATGCCGCATTGGACTCATGCCCATGTCAACAAGCTCCCTGTCCGTCTGTCTATCCGTCTTTCTCTCTCTTTTGCATTTATTCATGTCACTGTGACCACTCTTTTCACTTTATTATGCCGCTCTCCATCTCTCCTCCTGCTCAGTCTTTATGCCCGACTCTTCTCCCACTCCTCTCTACGTTCACGCTGTTGCGTTCTCTAAGCCGGGCTGAGCAATTAGTTAATGTACCCTCCACCCTAGGGGTGATTCTGGCACGGCCGACGACCGAGTGCTGGTCTGCGTCTGCGAGTGTGTGTGGCTTTGGCACTGCCACTGAGTGGGGTTGCTGGGCTTACGGCGGACCATCCAGAGTGTTTTTGGCAGTGGCATTGTTTTGGACAGCCCTCACCTCTTCTCTCTGCACATCCACTCAACCATAGTAGCCAGCCCTCTGTCTGGGGCTCCAGTAAACAGCCTTTTAATTACCATGGGGAAAGACCCAAACATCTAAGAGATCAATTTACTCCAGTGATACACACATTCTGACCTATACTATACTGTGTGTGTGGTTTTTTTACGCATTGTGAAACATTGTTGCCCAGTGTAAATGGATATTTATTTATTTCTGGCTTCCAATGGTTATGTTGTTGTGTTGAGCACATTCATAACTGCAGCTCTGAAGACCAGAGTGTTGTTGAAGCATTTTCTAATTCAGGGATTAAAACTGACTTGAGGGCCATTTCAACAGGAAGTATAAATTGTGGGACAATAACATGCAAAGGCAGGTTGTAGATGTCCTGACTAATCACACTGTAGTCTGAACGTAAACTCTTTAACTTAATATACCTCAAGCGGCTTTGCAAAACGTGTATGTACCCTATATTTCATTTCATTTCTTGATGTTTCCGTAGCTCTTTTACCTTGTAGGTATTAGATGCATATTATTATTTTCATTATCACATGTCTCTCCATCCTGAAAGAGGGATCTCTGCCTGAGGTTTTTCCCTTTGTTCGTGGTTAAAGTATTTCCTTATCTATCTATAGAGGGTGTCACATGCTGTGCATAGTGTAAAGCCTTCTGGGACAAACTTGTGATTTTGAGTTTTGTGTTGCTTTCCACATTACAGCCTTCTGAAAAATATTTTTTTTCCAATTCCAGTTGAGGCGACTCTACATGGCGCATTTTGATCTCAGCCCCGCTTTGGTGCCTTTCAAGCCATGCTTGGCCCTTTGAGGGTGTAAAAGGGCAGGCAGGCGCGTCACTGGACACCTCTATACTTTTCTAAAGGCCTTGAAGGACGCCCAGCATGTATATCCACTCGGCCCAAACAACAAAGGGAAAGGCTGCGTCACAAAGGGACACCAGCATGGACGTGATGGAGCTCGGCGTACCGCGGGGGGCAAGTGGATATGCGTGCGAGTGAGTCTCTGTTTGTGTGCACATGATTGATTGTCAGCTGAATCCCTTCAACAGGCATTAGACCAATAAGAGCATCTTGGAGTTAAGGGATGTAACCAATTCAATAAATCTCCAGCTTAGTGTAATAGGTGCAATAACAAAGTTCTGTCCTTGGCCCTTCTGTTCTCTACATGGACGCTGGCTTTAACCCCCATTGTTTTTGTTTTTTGCATTGAAGGCATTAGGCCATGGCTGTGCACAATACATGTAGACAGTTAATGGCCAATGGCTAGGTCAAGTAGGGGGAAATAGCACTTGTGTGTGTGTGTGTGTGTGTGTGTTCTGTGTGTGTGTGTGCACATAACGATTTGCGTGTGAGCATTTGTCTGAAATGTAATGCAATCGGGCATAGCCAGAAGGACAAAAGACGAGACAGCAGCTCGACCTATTCACCTCCCCACCCCCATGCTCAAACACACACAGACACACACACACACACACACACACAGATACACACACACACACCAAAATGTTTACTTGCCTTCCTAATTGTTCCATTTCATAAAAAAAGAGCAATCTGGATGTTCATGCCCTGAAAAGAGCGATGTTTATTCCAAGCCCCTTTCTGTGTAATTATATTTGTGCAGACAGACAATCGGATGATTCTGATAGGACGGAGTTATATTTATATATTTCTGCTGTTATTCTCCTGCCCCATAGAGAGTTGACCCACTTCCACTGCTCAGTTTGTACGTCTGTCTAAGCACACTTGGATGTCAGCTCAACATAGATTTTTCACATTGTGTTTGTGTGTTGTATATTGTCGAGACGCATAAATCCAGACAGTCAGTGTCTTCCTTGTGAGTGGGATTCACTTTCTCACCTTTTTCTACACCTGTGCAGGTGGTTTGCAAAAAGTACAAATCTGTAGAATCTCCAAATCCATCAATATAAAACAAGAAAAGACTCAAAATGTAAAGTTATTATAACCTTCAATGCTAAACTTATTATTTAAACCACATGCACTATGCTACTATGAACTATAATCTGACCCAAACATAAGAACATTTGTATAAACACTCATCTGTACTGTAATAAAACCCAATATTAGCTCATCATGTACCTGGTATGTATGTATGTATGTATGTATGTATGTATATGTATTTGTGTGTATGCATAAGCATGTCTATGTATGTATGCATGGCTGTAACAGGACTTCTATCTTGTTTGGCAGCAGTTTGCAGTCTGTCCTAACCAATATAAATGAATATACAGCTCAGTGCACAGCTGAGGGGAACACATTCAATTCCAAGAAGTTTCCACGTGTTTCTAAGGAAAATATAATTCTGACTACTGCAAAAACCTGCCAGCACATCAGCCTCCTGCCAAATTGTCGCTATTTTGATACATGGCATTGTGATCATGTTGTTTTTCTCTCTAGTGCTTATTGTCATGGGTGCTGCAGCGCTGCTCTTCTTATTTTCTTTTCCTGTGGCATATAATTACCCATAAATATGGTTTCGACTTGGTCTGCAAATATACTTTAGTTTCGTTCCGCTTCATTGCATGCAGTAGCTGAAAGATTATTACTAATGTATAAATACTCTTAATGAAGTAATGTGTTTTCTAAAAAAGCCATCAGATAAATACATAAAGTAAAAGTGAGTAAGGGCACTGCAGATCTTTCCATCACTGAGTGCATTGACCCAGGTGCAGCAAAGAAATGGTGACTTCAAAATCACATATTTTATTATCTCCATGAGCCCACATTGTATTAGAAACACTGAGCTAAATCACCATATTCTAGTCTATTCGTATGACCCTGGCTGCCTTGCATGAATACATGCATTTCTTTGTGTGTGTTTCTGTGTGTTGGGTTTTCCTCCGTAGCTACGTGCTGATGTGGCATCTGCTGTGGTCCGGGAGGTGACAGAGAGGTAGCAGCAACCTGAGCCAGGCTGAGATGGCAGTCACTTTGTCCATATGCCCGCTCCGAGGACACACACTCTCCTGGCAGGACAAACTCCCACATGCTGGACGCTTCGTTACCTCACTCACACACAAGCACACACACACACACACACACACACACACACACACACACATATAAGACTGCAGTCAAACACTCATAAGCAAACACTCAAGCTTCACCATGTGTGTGTGTAGTGCCACATCATCTGTGCTGGAGTGTGAAGGGAACGAAAGGGTAGCGGAGGTAGCGGTGTGTGCGCTGCCAAATCACCACATAATAGACTGTTCCGGGACCATCCAACCTGCCGACCATATGGGCTCAACACATCAGTGGAGCGAAGGAGCCACCACACTCATACAAGAACATATAAGTACCTATATATACACATGTGTAAAGATAGGGTTTTCTTTAGTTAAATACACTTTCATGTAACACCTAGCACTGAGACTGAAAATAGTCCCAAACTAAATACTACAGTACCAAGCAGTTTTGAGAAATGATTTACCTTTCTTTGACATAAATATGGAAAAACAAGGACAAAGCGCTAGTCACACCACAAAGTGACATTCACTCGGTCACACAAATTAGGTTGGGCCAAGAAGCTTAATGAGGTACTGACCACTAGCAGGGCTAGTCGGTGAACTGCTGTAGCTGCCGAGCTAGCCGTTAGCTTGCTAGTGCTAGTCAGTCACAAGATTCTCCCACTCTCTTTACTGTTTTGTTACTTTCCACTGACATTTTGTTCCCCATTGCAGAACATTTCGTTCAATAAATAAAGCTCTCAGAGCTGGTGGGCTTTTTGTCGTTAACTAGCTTGTTAGCATGTTAGCTTAGCTCAATCGCTTGCTGGATAATGAGGGTAGGGTAATAGTAGTTCTTATTTATTTTATTTATAAAATAAACACAAATTGCAAGTAACATTACGGGTCTTTTAGCAGACGCTCTTATCCAGAGCGACTTGCAGAGAACTAACTACAGTTACAGTCCCCCTGGAGCAACTCAGGGGTTAAGTGCCTTGCTCAGGGGCAAGCCCTGGTATTGAACTCACAACCATCTGGTGTTCTGTTTGCAAGGCGCACTAGGCCAAGTTGTAATTATAATTCTCTACATATTGTCCACAGCCTGTAAATAGGACTTTGTGTTTCAAAAAGCTGCCAACTTCCTAAACTTTGCTTAATGACTTACAATAAATACTCAAGTGTTGCAGTTCTTTACGCCAGCTGAACAATTTCTTCATGAATGTTGTTTTCTAAATACACATTACGGTGGAAACAGGTGTTCCCATCGTTGTCCTTTCATCGCTGACAGCCTTTGTTCTGCGGGTGGTATCATCTGTGGAGGGAGAGTTGCATCTCCCGGTAATGTATTTCATCAGCTACAGCTGTATCAGACGCTCTCCATTGGTGTGGAAATGAGGGTCGTCAAGTTGCCACGTAGCTCCTTCATCCACATTAGAGAGACAGAGAGGATGGGGGCTGCTCATTTATTCTGGCTCAGGTGTGAGTCTGTGTGTGCGTGTATTTGTTGGTGTGTGTACCAGAGAGCATAATGCATGAAGTTCCCCCCCCCCCCCCCTCCAAGTCCCACTATGAGGATGGATGGCTCCATTATGGAAGGTTTTAACCCCTGACTGAGAGATTGAACCATCACAGAGCAAAATTGCCAGAGAGATATAAGAAAATACGTCATTGGTGCAGAGATGGTGAGGTGGAGTAATATATTTAATCAAAACTTCCACTAGTTATACTAAAACACTGACAACTCTGTGTTTTTTTCGCCACACTATGGACGGCCATATCAGTCGGTCCATCGCCTTGATCCAGACTGTACAAAAACCTTGTGCCAATCCATCCAATAATTGTTGAGACGTTTCAAACATTCATGGTTCCCAAAAACTGTGAGACAACTGTATTTACATGTCGGGTTAAAACACAACATGTTCACTTAACTTTGCTGTTTTTCTGACAGAAATAGTAATCATGTATAAATAAAGTTTTCTGCCACCACGCTTCCTCCATTTGAGATCTGGCAAGTGGCTGCAAACACAACTACTCCAGCTGCATCCTTCAGCTTCTTTCTGGAAATCTATAAGCTTTTAAGATCAAATCTGAGATTAAATGATTATGATTTATTTGTAGTGTGCCGTATGTTTTTTTTTTTTGTTTTTTTTAGAGGAGGATCTCCTAATCCTTAAACCTGATTGGTTTAACATAAGATGTTTTGGAGAGGATCATGTTCCCAACAGCTCCTCCTTTGTCTTCAAATCCCTCATCTTGTAGGCAAACTGGCCCAAACAGCTCAGTGCTTTTCTTTGAAGAGCACAAGATTCAGGCTTTTTTTTTCAGCATTTCTCATTCTCTGCTTATGGCACAGAGCTTTCTAGCAGTAATATTTGCGCATGTCAAATGAGATAGACTGCTTGAGCACTATTTGTATGCTGATGCCTTTGACGTTCAACCCTATTTCTCAGCTTGAATTCCTCTGGCTGATGGAAAGTGCTGAGGTTCACAAATAGAAACAAAAGATGGAATTTAAATGTCCTCTATACATAATCATAAAGCAGATTCAAGTGTGCGTACTCCTCGCTGGTTGGATGTAGTTTGTTCTTTTCACGCTCTGACAATGCTCCGGCAAGCAAGCAAAACGAAAATCCTTCAAGCGAAGCAACAAATAAAGGAAGGAAGTAGAAAGGCAGATGATGGAATATCATGAATACTCAGTGATTCGGAGTCGCCTTCCAAAAATGGATGTCGCTGAGGGTGGCAACTTTGATTTTGGGCTTTCCTGTTGATGCATGTTATTGATATTCATATGTTTTGAGGGGGATAGGGTTTTTCTTTTGTGTTCATGAGCAGCTGTGTACACTGTGACCTCGTCTATCTGCTGGCGTGCCTGTGTCCACATCATATAGCCCTCACCACCTATAGAGATATAAATCTTTCATAAGCACCTCACCTCGGCACATATAGCACATCCCACCACACGCCGCACACATGGACCGTAACATTTAATCTTAATGGCGTGTGTGATTGATGATGAGAGCATCCTTTAATTATTCTGTCCTCCTGTAATTACTCCATCTCAGTGGTTACAGTTATCTCTCTCATAAATCTCTAAGCATGTTGTGCTTAATGTAAAGAGACAGTGGAATAGAGGGATAAGCTTCAGTATAGTGAACTAATTTAGCAGAAACACAGTCAAACATGTCGTGTGTTAAAATGTTCATATCAAAGGCTACACACAATCCCCTTCTACCAACAAGCAACATAGAAAAATACTGGAAGCTGCTGTTTCCAGGGTCATAAATGAACTTCAGCTTTTAAGCCAACGTAAGTGACGTTAAATTCTTAAAGTGCTCAGGGAAAAAAAAGAACATTTCCAAATCCGCAATTCTACGATCTTGGAGTGTAATCTCATCACAAATAAATATCCAAAAGAAGCAGGCAGGGTGGCCTTGTGACAGAAGCAGGTGAGCTGCCTTAGGCAAAAAGCTGGTTTTCAAGGTATAAAAGCTGAGTGAAACAAAAAGAGGGGAGTCCCACCCTCTCAGGTGGGCTTTTTCATGTGCTAATATAGCGGCATTAAAGCCTCCGCAGGGGATTCTGGTATCAGATGCATTTACAGTTGAAAAACAAGACACCTTACACATGCTCTCTGCCATCTCCTGATGGAAATCTGGCTCTTCAGATGTTAAATGCTCTGCTATGTTAACGTTTACCAGCTATAGTTGCTGGCTGTGTCTGGTGGGAGACAGGGAACATACAGTGGTTTCATCAGAGCGCTTCTTCAGAAAAAGGAGCTGAGAGCTGTGAAACTCAATCAAAACGGTTACAAAATGGTACCTCCTTCACAGTACGCAGTCATTTTATCCATAGTTAATGTAAAAAGGTTGATAAGAGCAGCTTAAAGGACTTTAAACTGGACAATTTGAGCATTCAGTGAGCTGCTGCAAGCCAGTTCAGCTTGTATTCCTACTGTCTCTCTGCATAATGCTTAGCTGTTATTTACAGTTTGAAGCAACTGCTCCTGCGTTCAGCATTATGTAATGGCTCTAGTGGAGGCTGCCATTTGATAGACTTATGTAAGCAGCTCTCCTGCCGTTCTCTGGGTGACTCATTCATGCTCAAACCTGCACTTTGTGGGTGGCTGCTTGTTATTTACTGTGTTATTATGTCATGAATGCACCAACGACTTCAGATGACGGACACAAGAACGTACAATCCCTTAACCGTCGTCTGCACCCGTGTAACCATAACATGACAAGCACGCACACGCACACACACACACACACACACACACACACACACGCATACGTAGACAGAGACCCTTGACCTTTGACATGCTCTCTAATTGGTTTTTCGGGGGCGATAGGGAATGGAGATAAACTGAAGAGCAAGACTAGGTCGCCCTTTTTGATACTTATCCCGCAACAAAAGACAAACTGTACACGTTTGTGCATTTTTCTCTGCATCTCCTCTCTCTCTTTCTCCCTCAGCATGTGCTTATGCAAGTCTGTCCTCTAACCAAGGAAGAGATGTGACCATTAAAAGATGTATGATGGGTGTGCAGCTGGTTCAGCTGCTCCCAACTGGCCAACAACCTGATGCAGGTTTATTTTACACTATCATAAAATGGTTTAAAGGCTTTAATGGAAAAGGCTTAACTCTGGCTAACATTGGGGTTTGTTAACAACAAACCTGTACGATTCTCTGACTGCTCCTGTTTCTTGCAACGTTGCTTTAACGCTGGCATGTTACCAGTTCCTACGACTAGGAGTGATGGGCAAACAAGTTCAACAAATGTAACAACAGATACTCACCCTATCGCCCAAACAGTGGCCTCTACATTTTATAGAAGCTAGTTTGTATCCTATATCCTTATTGTTAAAAGTCCGACTTGCGAAACGTTTAAATGCAACAGCCTCCATCTCATGGCCAGGTTTCCCATCATGTCAGGAGCCATTTTGTAGATGCTGCTGTTTGTGTAGCCAGACAAGCCCCAGATGTCACTGTTGTGCAATTGTGTTAATTGCATTCATTATTATCTGCCACACAATCGCACACATTTATATACTGTAAACACACTGCTTCTGATTAGTTTCGGTTCATGGTTCATTCTAATGGATTCCCAGCCCATCTATAATCTCTCTCTCTGCATGATCACACACACACACACACACACACACACACACACACACACACACACACACACACACACACACACACACACACACACACAATCACCTAAAGTGTGTATCTGACAGCCCTGTGATATTACAGCACATTGCATCAGACTGCTGTTTATGCCGCGCTCTGCAATTCATAGACATCTCCTCTCTCTCTCTCTCTCCCTCTGCCACCCTGTAACTGAATTGCTCCACATATTGGCCAACACTCACAGCCTGTCAGATGATATCAGCAGTTAAGAGGCCACTTTACCTCCAGACTAATCGAAGAATAACACATATGTTTTGTGGGAAAGCGCACTGGGGAATAAATCCAAGCTGGGGAATCAAGCATACATTATACATGCCATCTTTAATGTGCAGTCATTTACACCGTTAGCTCGGTTACTGAATGTCTTTGGAATCAGTTGCAGTTCGGCTCAAATGTAGATAAATACACCTTTACACTTTTTTAAATAACAATGGCCGCCTTCACCAAACTCCATGTTATAATTTACAAATCAAGACTAAGGACGAAAGTACTGTTGTTGGTGATGAAAGCAAACAATCCCGCTAACCTCATAGAAGTGAAAACGCACAATGTAATTGTTAGGATACATGCTACTGTATATACTTTACAGTTTGTCAAGAATAAAATCAACATTTAATGAGTACAAAGTTAAAGCATGTTTCAGGGAAGGTGTATTTACTGGTTCTTAGTGAAAAGGATCTCTCTTCTCTATCTGGAGTTCTGTTTTTGTGTATGCCTACGTTTTGTCCCCTACCCTGAAGTGGTGAACAGACAGACCGACGGAGAAGACAGAGTGGTAGTGGCTGATCATTGCATTATTCATGCTCATGCAATGGCCTCGAGCTCAGTCCGTATGGTGAGCTAGACCGTGCAGCACAGCAATAGGTTGACTGAAATAAAGAAGCAAACAACGGGCACTCATGTCAAACGTCAGTTTGGGAAAGTCCCTTTCCGGGAGACACTTGTCCCTGCACCTGAACACATGCATTCAGACACAGAAAATCACGTGCGCATTCTTCTTTCACTGTCAGCCACAATTCAGCAACCCTTGCTGTCTTACATCACCACATCCCACTCATGTCTTTTTCCCCCTCCTTCACTCCAATGAGCTTTTGAAGCACTTTCTTTTTTCATCCCTTCTCCTCCTCTTCTAGCCCTAAAAGGTTGATCTGTGACTGAGCTTATTGTGTCTTTTATCGGTGTCTCGCAGCAGCCCGGGGACAAAGGGCAGCCCAAATGCCACGATGTCTCTATATTCTGCCCGTGTGCGCAGATGCGAACGCATGAAAAGACGACTGACATTCAATCATCCGCGCTGAAAAGCTGGAATACAGTAGAGGATAGTTGGAGGCTGACGAGGAGGATGAGGGGGAGGAGGATGGGGGCTTGCTTTGTAATTGATTATGCTAAATCCCAAGCTAAAGGAGAGGCTAGACAGCGGATAACCAGGGGACAGACAGAAACCTCTGTGGAGGGCTTCACTGAGCCTTGATCTACCCTTGATTTATTTTTCTTTCCGTTTGTGTAAACACACATTTTCTCACATTTTAAGCATCTTTCAGTCAACTTTACTCATTCCTTTGTGTGCTTCAGATGGCTCAGCCTGTCTCAGCCTAAAGGGCAAATGTCAGCCGCCGCTTCTTAAATCCACTGTATGTGTGTGTGTGTGTGTGTTTGAGTAGGTGTGTGTGTGCATGTGACCGTGTGTGTTAATCCTGTATCCGTATCTACTAATCTGTTTCTGCTGCCTGTCTGATCCCTGACTCCGCGCACATCTAATCTCACCATCCTTCTGCCCACCTAACACTCTGCCATTGTGTGTGTGTGTGTGTGTGTGTGTGTGTGTGTGTGTGTGTGTGTGTGTGTGTGTGTGTGTGTGTGTGTGTGTGTATGTATGTGTTTTCTGGATTATTATATCAAAGTATTGTTCAGAGCAACCAGTTCCATATACTGCATTTGAGAATATGAGTATATACAAGTCACAATGGATATCTGTTCATCTTCATCTTCCTCTCCCAGCTCTGCCGTCCCTTTAAAGAGTTCAACTAGGATCCTTTTAAAACACAAATCAATGCACCAAAGAGCCTCTGAGGACATTCCACCATTACTGTACCTCACCATCAATAACGACCTCTATCTCTTTGGGGAATTATTCTCAACCATGTTTTATGCAACGATGAAATTCATAAACTCTTGACTCAAGGGAATACCATGCTGGTATGTTGTAAATGTTAAAACCCTCCACAATAAGACATTCTTTCTGTCCTATGACTTGGAGTCTACAGCTATGCTACAGCTCTGTGAGGCGCTATGAGATAAATGCACATGATGACAATGCTAACATAGCATTTTGACACTCTTAGTTTAGCGTGTTAGCATGCTAACATTTGCTAAATAGCACTAAACATTGAACAAAATAAGTCCTCTTGTATCCAGACAGGCAACATTTCCAATCTTCTCAACTCAAAACTGAGATAACTGATATCTTTTACCACTCGTCGATCAATTCATCTTTTTTCCCAGCCAAATTAATTTGCAAGTCCCATTTTAGTTATAAAGAAAGTCTCCTTGCTTTTCCCTAATTGGAAGATGGGGGTATGTTGAATAAATGTGGGACACAAAATCAATGGAGCTTTGATCACACTGCTGCTCTTGCTCGGAGAATGTTAATGTTACACGACTGGCCCGCTCGCTGCTATGGAAACCAAAGGGCGTCTGAAGGTCGCCTCACTTGAAGAAAGCGCTAATACATGCATGCAGTGGGCTGTAGTCGGCCCACCTGGAGATGAAAGGAGGCGACCAGGGGAGGAGATAGAGATGAGGGGGGGGGGCGGGGAAGGAATGATGGGGCAGATGGATGCAGTACGCTCACTCGCACAATATCCCCGAGAGGCTCACAGCCTCGCAGACTGTGTTTTCGTGGAGCGTGTCCTAAAAAAGCAATCCCATCTTTAACATGACTGCACTCGCACCTTTGCTCATCCTCTGTCTGTGGAGCAGAACATTTGAATATTCTCAACTCGGCATGCTGAGATTTTGTTTCTTAATCCCGCTACTCATGGCGGAGAAGCTAGAGACCCCGGATCAGCGCATATAGCACAATAAAAATGTTGGCCAGAGCCATAAGTCATAGAGTTTCATTACAAATTCAAGATATCACCTTTTGTAGGGGGTGGCAAACTAATACATTTAAATAAATACAAATCAATATAAATCAATATACAGTTATGGTAATATTGAAGGAAACATTTCAGTTGGAAATTAGATTTAAGTAATAACGTATTTTCCTCCAACACACTTAATATAGTGTCCCTCTCTATTTGTGTGTGTGTGTGTGTGTGTGTGTGTGTGTGTGTGTGTGTGTGTGTGTGTGTGTGTGTGTTTAACCCAGGCCATTTTGACCCTCTCTATCACAATCCCCATGAATATTGAAGAGGAAGAGAAGCACTCTGCCCATTCAATACATTCCAGAAATGTACAGTGGCATGTGCACTTTATGAAGATGTATCGGTCACCGTCTTTGCTTATGAGTGTGTGTGTGTGTGTGTGTGTGTGTGTGTGTGTGTGTGTATATATGAGTGTGTGTATGTATGCTGTTGTGAGGCTGGTACTGTAGGCGCTGTACCTTTACCGTTATTTATGCACATATGAGAGCACTGAATCAATCCATCTGCATTATGATGTATATAAATGTGATGTAAAATGAAAATGGATCTGACCCTGAGGTCTATTGTCCCAGTGCTGTCTTTACATGCCCTTGACTAAAATGGTTCACTAAATCACAAGCACAGACACCGTAATGTGCCCAGAGAGAGGAAGAGAGAGAGGAAAAGGAGAGACACTTAGTCTGTGCAAACGCTTCACATTTTGAAAAAGTAAAAGAAACGTTACACACTCTGGCTGTCACTTTTTCAAACAACCAAGTTCCCATGAATCTCATACTTCTTTCGAAGCTATGTCACAGTTATTGTTATTGTACAGCTAGTGTTACTGTAAGGCAGTGGCATTTTGAAAAGTCAGCAAGGAGCTTTGCCTTCATCCATCATTTTTCCATCTCTGTCGTCCGATTCCAGCGTGCCTCCTCACATTACTTCTCAGGTGCTTTGGTGTCATAATTATTGGCTGGTTTCCCCCATTTTGCAATGGCAAAGAGAAGAATGTTAACCTTGTTTCCTGAGGTCACCGGGTTATTGCATTTTATAAGAAACACTGGAGAACAAAGCATGGCCAGTTGCATCACACTGCAAATTTGGACGTAGCATTTTTGTGATGCAATACCATTTGTTACTTTATGTCACTTTTTATTTCCATTGCTATGTATCATGCTATGCTCTCTATTTTCACAGTGCTGAACTGGCAGTAATGGCCGATAAAGTGTGAGTTCTCCCGTTTGCGCTGGCCCATACTGTACTGAAACGCGTATGTTTTCAGCATGAATATACTCCAGGCAGGTGCATAATATCTTAAATATGCATTTTGCTTTACCTATGTATCACATAAACTGCATCCTTTTCATTATTTCCATCTGAGATCTGAGTTTGACTGCAGCCGCTTGTCCTCTTCGCTCTGTCTGCATATCCTCTCACAACACCCATAAGACCCATTCGTTTCAGTCACTGTCTTTAATTACTAATTAATTTGTCTTTCTGTGTCTCCGTCTCGGGACACCTCTCCTCATCCTCCCGCCTCTGCTCCAGCAGACAAGGACGAGTGAGGACGATGGGATCCTGTGGTCCGCTCAGGGATTTCATTACGGCTCACTTCCAGAGGAATGAAACAGCAGCAAACAAGGACTTACACAAGGACAAACAACATAACAGGCTGTGCTGGAGTTTTTCACGCTGTAATTTCTGGAAGTGACAATATCACACATGCTGCCGTGCCCGGGTGTGTACTGCCTTTTAGGTTACAGTGTGTGTGTGTGTGTGTGCCATTAAGCTGGTCGTGTGGGACGCCAGACTCAGCTCCATCACTAATGTATGCCTGTCTGCAACCTCCCCCACTTCAGGCACACACACTTACACTCGCTCACACTGAAATGAGGTCAGAGAGAGTCATGGACGTCTCTGCTGTGTGTCCTCTATCACTTCATGCTGTTCTCTGCGCGTGTGTGAATGTGTGTGTGTGTCCATTCTGACTTAGTGAGTGTGGACAGGGGCGTGTGTGTCGGTGAGGTTACTGTCAGGGCATGGGTGGTCACCGCATCGTGTTGCCTGATTGGTTGATCGGAAGAGTTGTTTTTGTTGTATCTCTGTGCCCAGTGAAGAGGAACAGACCCCCTGCAGACTGGAGACTCCACACCAGACAGTCATCACACACAAAGGCACACACACACACACACACACACACACACACACACACACACACACACACACACACACACACACACACACACACACACACACACACACACCATTATTCCCAATGCTTTGGCAGACCTTTTTACTATGCAGACACACTCTCCCACTTTGGCGGGCTCACTTCCCAGACAGAAGTATGTTGTTCTTAACAAGTTGACAGATGTAGGGCATGACGGGGTAACTGACTAAACAAGCTGACATATTATTCTTTTATATACACTTTTGCGTAGGTTTTGTGTCATGCTCATCAATTTAAAAATCACCAGTGACCTGTATTTCTTCCCATTCTCTTTTCAGCTTTCAGGCCATCACAAAACTACCCTTTGTTTCAATGATTCATATATATATGTCTGTAACATTTCAAAAAAGGCCACAAATCTATTTACACATGCAAAAAATATCCAGGAAAACCTATTTGTTTTACTTTTATTCACCAATTTGTGCATAAACATGTAGACAATTCACAAAAACACTCTTTAGACATCGAGGGAAACACAGAAAGACGGCAACTGATGGATGCATTAAAAAGAAAGATGCGTGAATAATCGTGTTTGGGGACCAAATTATTATCATTATGCAGAATGTGGGCAGAAAAGTGTGTTTGACAGTGGGTGTGAATTTATGCCCTTGCATGCATGCATGTAAATAAGAGTTAGATTGCACTTGTGCATACAAGAGGAGCTTTGCATGTTGAAGTGCCAGCACTATGATGCTAATTGTATGATCATGCATGCATAACATATTTCGTCAAAGCATGAGAATAGCTTCATGTTCTCAGTATGTGGTAATGATGTGGATTGTGTGTGCATGTGTGTGTGTCACATCTGAAGGTAAGCATTGCCCTCCCTCTGTGGCCAGGATGGTGTGATACACTGCTGTTGTGTAAAGGCAGGCAGTCCCCTAGGGTAACAGCGTGATTGCTGGTTCACCCACCATTTTGCAGCAAACACAACAAATTGAAGAAAGTTTGCGCCGCGTCTTTTTAAATATTGATTAAAAAAAGGTTTTAGATCTGGGGAAGGTTTAGTGTGTGTTCAATCAATTAAAATCTAAAATGAAAATGAAGCTTTACTTTTCTATTAAATCAAACATGGTTTAAATTCTGTCTACGTGTATTAGTTCAGTGCAAACTGTAGATAATAGTATACGCAAGGTCAAGGTCCTTGATGGCTGGCTGTAAATTATTCAATGAAGCTCCCATTTTCATGGTAGCTTCATGCACGCTGCTCCGGGCCATACATGGAAACCGCTCTCCATCAAATACGTGGAAAAAAATGATATTCCATCATTGTCATCTTCTTCTAGTTCAAAACTGCAAATCACAAATGTTCATTTTCTTCTTCCTGGAAAGCAAAACTAAAAGACAATAAAACACGCACACGGAGTGAAATATGATTAACACATTGTTGGAGTGAAAGATGAGCGGAACAATAACGTTTATATAAAAGGTTGGCCGTGTCAGATGTTTCCTATCCACCTCGCAGCTTTGACAGCCGAATGGAATCTTCCATTTTCATCTCTGAAGACTAAGAGAGCGGTCTCCGTGGTAACGCCACTTAAACCCTGCTCTTTCCACCTGGATTCGGCCCCGCTGTGACGCAGGAGTCACAGTCCAATTGTCTGCGCTTGTAACATGACAGACGGAAGAAACCAAGGATTAGTTTGGTGTCAGAAACAGAGAAAGGTTTACGACTACAAAATCTGTGGTTTTGTACTTTTTCACTCAGAGAGACACGTCTTCAGAGACACGTTAAATACACATTTTCCAAATAATTTGGGGATGGCAGGAGTCCTAAAATGTAATAAAGAATGTCAGTAAAATGTATTCACTCAGGGTTTAAGCAGCATAAGTACTTTGAGCCCTTTAAATCAGAAAATAAACCGGAGAAAAAGAGGACGCATCACCAATTTGGGACACGTTAAAGTAATATAATAGCCAAAGTAAAGTAACAAAGTACAGTATTGAGCCAGTATACTCAGTGACGCATCCTACCTTTACCATATGTCTCTATCACTTACTGGAACTGTGTTTCTCACTCCCTACCGGACATTCACTTTCCCAAATTTGCACACAGGGAAGCATAAACATGCACGCACTGAACAGTGAACAATTAAGCTTTGAGGTCCTTCTCAGAAACACACAGTTTCCCATTCAAACAGGATATCCTTATTTGATCTTGTTGAGTCAGACATTGACGCAAGAGGCCATCCAGCCCAGACCATTTTAGCGTTTCTATAGTGACCCTCACCTTGGGGCAATGTTCGCCAATTAAAAAAAGTGATATAACAGCCTCAATTGTCCAATTGCTTAACCTTGTTGATCCGGCTTGCCATTTTGCAGTTGTTCATTGACACATTAAATACGTGTCTTTCCTGGAGCCATGAGCAAAGGGCCGGAGGTTTTTCTCACACTTACAGCTGTTCTAGAGGCTGAAGTAGATCAGAAAGGGATTTGCCTCATTTCTTTTAGGATTTAGGGGGATTTATTGGTAGAAATGGAATATAATATTGATGAATATATTTTCATTAGGGTATAATCACCTGAAACCAGTGGTGAGCCGTGCATTTCACACCTAGGCCTTCAGTGATGTCCTACACAGTCCTACCTGAATTATTTCCACCTCTTAATACCATCATTATGACGCCATGGCTCTAGAAACTATACATTTAGACAGAAACGCAGTATAACCGGGCGTTGCATCACCCTAACAACAGAGTTATATTAATATTTACGAAACATTTAGTTGTAAATAGCAGGCAGTTCCCAGCAGTACAATGTGCAGTGCCTCTCGGAGGCTGTGAGCCGGGGGTACCGCTCGTAGTTAGTGATTTGAAAGTGGCGGACAAACCCTTTTCCCGGCTGTGATAGGCTCGCTAGCGTCGGGGTTGGCCGTTCTCTTCTCACGATGTCTATCTTTTCTTGAAATGTTCGTCTTGAAAATGGCGTTGTAATTATATCTGCGACCAAATCGATCTCTTCTCCTCCTTCGGCCATTGTGGGTTGAAAAAAACCAGCTTGTAGAAATCTACACAAATTAGCTTCGTTCAAAGTTTGCTAGCTCTGCATAGCTCTGCCTCTCAATAGTGCGTATCCAATCAAAAGACATGGACGTGCTGACGTTATCGTACGCCTGCTAGCTGGCCGCAGTGTCGCCAACTCGAAATCTGATTGGTTAACACCACAGTTTTGTCTCCGTTCACTTTAAGCGACAGGCGTCCGCACTGTTGATTCTGAAGTGTTGTGTCGTCGTTAGCTTAGAATGAGCCCCTCATATCTACACAGGAAGCGGGTCCTCTTCACTGAGTCCACCATGTTTCTACAGTAGCTCAGAACAGACAAACCCTAACACGGGCTCTAGAGAGGGCCTTTCACATTGTTACATTACCTGAAGGCCACTGTAGGTTCTCCAACGCAACGCTTGAATAGGAAGGGGCATTCACTTGGTTGCAATCTGCACCCTCACTGCTTGATGCCACTGATAGATGTTAATATATTACACGGACAGCTTTAAACTGCAGATCACCAAACTATGGTAAACAATGGATGTTTGTAGCCAATTTATGGCAATCCATTCATTACCAGCATTATTAGTAAAATTATGAGGGGAAATGTATTTAATACTGATCTATTGGGGAAAAAAGGAATTCCATAAATTCCATGTAAAAACAAATGAAGCTGAAGATCCAGATCAGGCCTCACGTGGTCCAGAGCAGGAATGTGTGTGGCCCCAAAATAACCATAACCCCATACTACCACCAGAGTCCTAACATTTCTAAAAATAATTATATGATGTTGCCCCTAGTGACCTTTATAGTGCACTTCTGCTGATGGTGATATTTACTGGCCACAAATTGTCTTATAAAATGATCAACTCTAACCATGGCCTCTTCTTAAAGCAACCTTGTCCCAGTTACTGGACTAGTGTGGCGTAGGTGACTCCACATGCCTCATACCTAGTTGCCATAATAGCGCTGTTCTTCCAAGGTCAAAGCCATGACCTTTGAAATGCTTCAGTGGAGCATGCTGCAGAGCTGCAAATGATCCTCAGGACCCTGCCAGTGTGAGTGTGTGTGTGCACCATAGGAGAGAGGATGAGGGAAGAACTAGAGGAGGGCGAGAAGGAGAACAGGAAAGGGGAATCAGGCAGGGGCTTATACTGTGGAAGGATATAGGATGGAGATAATGAGTGAGGAGGCAGGGGAACAAGTAGGAAGGCAGTGAGTGACAAGCAAAAGGAGGCCAAGAAGGGGCGAGCAAGCAAACTGTTGGAAATATAATCGGAAGGTTAATTGGTAGAAGGGAGCAGGAGCCACTGAACAGAAAGAAAGTCATGGGTTTGTATGGGATTGTATACAAACATGAAAATCAAATGTGAAGAAATAAAAAATCAGAACGCAGGAAAAAATTGGTGCAGCAAGACAGAGAAGGGAAATGGGGGAAGGAGTTTAAAGCAGAGGGAAGGTGGGTGCCGGGGGGGACGCATACCAAATCCTGAGGATTAGTTCCACACATTCTCGGCATCCGTAGTCACGGTGGTACCCGAGGCTGGTGCAGGGATGGCATTTGCATTCACTGATTAGGTCTGAATCCTCCTGCCGTGTTTCAAAACTTCTTGGCTCCGTTTTGCTTCTTGCACGCCCCCCTGTGCTCGTCTCATTCCCTAAAGTAAGGGGGGATTAGACTGCGAGACAGAATGAGTTTCACTGATGGAAATGAGTTACTTGAGAAATCTAGAGGTGCATATTCATACGCTGACCTACAGATCAACACCTGTAGGCGTTTTAATATCTAAGGGTATACATAGAAGTTTCTGAATCAAAGAAAAATTGCATTAAGTTTCACTTTCTACTTGTATTTGCAAGGTCATGATTTCAACAAGAAGTCTGTAACCGCTTTACAAAGCCTTTGAAATGTGTTTCCATTGATCGAACACATCTTGTGCTGACAAATAAACACGGCCTTGGACTCTTACCCGTCACTTACGCATGGGTGTTGTTAGTCATTAAACATCAACGCAAATGTAGTAAAAAAAGAGTATGTGGTACAAAAATCAGGGGAACTCAAGGTCATTTGTGCATTAAACTAAAAGTTCTGATGTAAATATTCCATATTTCATAGTTTTTGGTGACCCAAAAGAGTGTTAACAACAGTTTGGTTTCTCTGCCTTCAGTAGAGAGTCTGGTCCAGTATGTGTTAGCTTGCTGCAGGTGCCAATGCTAATACATGTCTCTATTTATATAATTAAATAAATAGGGGTAAAGGTAAACATGGAAGTGACTTATAAGCATAAATACTCAGAAATGCTCTGTTCTGCTGGATTAAAAGTGGATTAGAAGAAAAGAAGAGCACATTGGTCTCTACATTAGAAAAGGGAAGATAATCAATAAACAGAAACCACCCTGAATCCTTCTGCAGCAGGGTGCTGGATTTTTTAAATCCAGTCCAATGTTTCATATGCTCATCGATATATATTTGGTGAAATTGCGTCTGCCTCTAATCCCCCTCCGCTAAATCTCTGTGGCACAAACAACTCGATGCATCCGCACCGTGCCAAGTTTAAAGGCGGGTTGAGCAAGACAGCAGCTGATTACAGCAGCTGATTGTGTTTGGTTTGTTGAACAATAGGCCAGCACCACACGGGAAAACTATGTAATTCTCATCAGAGCTTCAAGGCAAGCAGACACAATGTTAGCTCTGTGGAGAGTCAAAATGTGGTTGACACTTGTTATTGAGACGGCTTCATGTGAAAGCACTTAAACATGCATTGTTACCCCAGGAATGCCTTAACGAAAAGACTTCTTAAAATAAACACCGTTTTGTTTGAAAGGGCAGGACAAAATTCAAAGGAATCAATTGAGGAAGAGCACGCAGGGTCATGGCTGCCTTAACTGTAGTTAATCTACACGTATGTGAGACACTACACCCAAAACCCTTGTGTCATATTTATGTGAATCACTTTGATACTATATTCCAGTTAACTTGCTCAGGAACAAGCCCTGCCACAGCACATGTACAAATCCTGAGCAAGACTTAAACATAACACCAGCGGGGGTCCAGTTAAGGTATTATCCTGTCGAGCAGAGTCATGCGGCTGCAAACTGGGGCGGGTCAATGCCTCTCAAAGGTGGTGGCCTTGCACTGATTACCATGACAACCGCCTCACAGTGGTTACATAACAGCCGATCAAACTCATTGTATCCCAGCGAGGGCTTTAACAATGTTGTCATAAAGAGGCGTCGTACTGTTTTTGCTGCATTTTATTTTCCTGCTTTTCCTCTTCTCCTGCTGTATCTCTAAACCTAATGCTGCTTTATTCTTTATTCAGATCTTTGTTATTCTGATTTTTCACAATAAGAGCATTTTATATAAATCCCGTTCTTTACGCTGAGTGTACATAACTCATGTGGGACAGTGTTAGTGTGTTTAAAGCTCCATGAAGAGGTGTCTCCTCTCATTACACACTTTGTGTATGTGTGATCTATGTGCTATGAAGCTCGCAGCCAGGCACGCAGACATCTCATTGCACAGTTACTCTACATTCAAATGTTTTGGATGTGTGAAAACATGTTTGTCATCCGAGCTAACCGTCATTTATAATTTAGCACCTGGGGTCTGCATGTATGCTCCTTAATGTGTCTCCCCCAGTAATATGTAATATTTACAGACACGATCCAAGAGATTTGTCAGGAGAGATCTGAAAACTCCTGCAAAGGCAAACAGGGAATATGTTTTGAGACAAAGTTGGACTGAAAGCCACTCAATCTGTCATCGGCTGCTGTGGGGATGTAATCAGATTGGCTACCTGAGAGCACGCTGTGTTGTAAACACATCTAAGTATGTTTTCATGAAAGCAATCCTGCAATTACTATCTCTGTATGTGTCTTTGACTCCGTGTCTTTTATGCGTGGGCTCATGTATATGATTTTCTGTCAACAGCCCCCCCCACATTTACGCATCAAACCTTTTCGTGGATTCCAGAAGTCATGGCAACAGCATGACAGTAGCCTCGGGCCCACGCAGCACTCGTCACCGATGAGTTAAATATGCTACACTGCGCTAAGAGATGTCAGCACACTTCACACCGTCTTAAAACGACATAATTCGTCTGGTGGTAATGACATGCATTTGCGTTTCAAGAAGGATGCACAGTGTGATTCCGAGACAGAGGTGACAGGAAATGGAGCAAAAGCTGCATTCTGTCTTTTTTTGGTGTCGCACAAGCCTGTGCAGAGACAGATGACACAGGTCGCCCAGAGAGAGCAGAGACAGAAATAGAGAGAAAGGACGTGACATAAAAGCCCCACCGATGCATCCACACACACACACACACACACACACACACAAACACACACACACACGCTTGTGAAACAACACTTTCCTGAAATGAACCAGCTTATAATGACAATTTCTAAACACTGGAATGGAATATGTGAATCCTTCATTGATAATGTATTTTTAAAAATGTGCTGCATGTGAAAGGGTTAACGTGGAGGCCTCGGGCGCAGACAGACAGATAAGACAGACAGCTGGTAGGAGTCCTCGAACGGGGCTCTCCTCCTGGGAAGCCGTGTCTCTTGATGCATTCACAGAAACCTGCCGGGTCCCAGCGGACAGTTACATCCACGATGTTCACATATTGTGGAAGCTACAATTGCAAAAGGTCAATTTTTTTTTTAAATCAAATGTCAAATGAAAAAATTAAACCTGGCCTGGATGCTATCCAGTTTCAAAACTGTTGTTTGAATTGGCACACACGCTCTCACACACTCCGGCACACTGACACATACACACTAAGACACAGACAGCTGGTGGTAAACTGTGCCTGTGGAACATGTTAACCTACTGCAGGGCTGGTTGTATAATCTGTGATTGGGCACAGACCCAGGCGGACAGAGAGCTACTTGTGCCGGTGGGTTTATGCATTATGTATGTTAGATAAATCAGTCAGTTGTGAAGCTTGGTAATTTATATTAAAAAAAAAAGATTGTTTGTCCACTAAACACCCAAAAGATGAAGTGTTGCTGCAAGAAGACAACATTCATAGACGTTTTAGACCAGATAAAAAGTATTCCAGTTATAAAAAAGTGAAAAGAAATACGACACAAACGCAGTTCTTTGTGATGCAAACACTGATTTAAAAAGGATTCAGTATATAAGAATAAGAAAAGTATGAAACAAAGAGTTCTCCAGTGAGAGTTACCAAAAGGATCGACTAAATGCTTCAAAAAGTCATGATACAACATTCACATTGCTCATTTTGAAAATTATTTTATTTTGTTGCACCACGCACAATATTCTGGGAATTCGTTGAATGTTTTTTTTAGGAAGCATCTAAGCACAGTTAATGTAATGCAGGCCTGTAGTTTCATCAATATTTAGCTGTGTGGGAAGCAGGCAGCAATGTCCGAGATGAACGAGGTTATGAAATGGTGGCTGAGTGGGTTATGCAAACAAATACGCAGACACACACACATGAATGGGACAGTGCATCAAAGGCTTGATGGACTGAACTGATGCTCGTCTGTCGCTCAGTCAGGCTCAAGGATTCTGAATAAAAATGATACGACGTCCATCATTTTACTCTCTATTATCCTTTTGTGAAAATTCATGTTTCTGGTCTCTCTGAGACTTGTTTCTTACTTTGAATAAAACTAATATGTTGTTCTATACATACATAAAACAGCCCTAGACCGATACCTCTTTACCTCTTCTCGCAATATGAAAATGTGCTTAAGAGAGGAGAGTAACAATCACATCTGTGCACGCAATGCTGATTTCCCAGAGTTACCTGAAGGCAGCATAATTCCCCAGGTCAGCACAATTAGTCATCAACTACTCAGAATATGAAAGACAGTGAAGCATAAGAAGCTGGTAGAGATGAAAGATGGACTCATGAGCTATGATATATTTGTAACATCACACACACACGCACACACACACACACACACACACACACACACACACACACACACACACACACACACACCGATAAAGCAGGCATGTGTTTTTGTATCAGTGTCGTTGGACTCACTGGTGACCTTCATGTGGAGTGACAGAAGTGTTCACACATGCAAAACATTTCCTACAACTTGGTCAATCAATCCCTATATTTACTGTATACATTTAAATTCCTGTGCGTGTACCACTCTCCCTGCAACTTTCAACCATTTGATCCATTATTCTATGAGCCCACTGTCTGCTATTCCTGTTTTAATAAAACCAAAAAGAAAGTGTTGTCTGTTCCTGAGCTGGCAGAACAAACAACGGTACGTGTGATTAAAGATGCCCTTTAATAATGGAAGCCACAGCTCCATACAATATTATCTATTAGCTAGAGTGCGGTTACATATGCTGTTTATACAGCAGGCAAACACTAATGTTCCAGCATTTAGTCAGTGAAGCCTGCCCGTGTTCATCTATCACTTCAGCTCCTTGTTTGCTGACGTTAGCGCGCACACACACTCATGCAAACTGCCTGTGTGTCCTGCTCTATGTCTATTAGCCTACCTCTCTCTCTCCTGTTGTTGTTACTCTGACACACACACGCACACACACACACACACACACACAGGATCCAGACATGAGGACAGAATGTTCTGCCTTCATGTAATACATGTTTTATTGTAGTGTCTCTAAGCCCGCACATTCTGTCAAAGCCACAACCGAACAGAAACAAACTTGTTTTCCACTTTTCGAAGTAGTGTGCATGTGTGCATGTGTGCATGTGTGTATTGGGTCGGATGCACCTGTTGCAGCCAGCAGAACTCTGTTATTATCTGTTAATCATAAGAGCAGAACCAGACCCAAAAGTTCAACTACAGTGACAAAGTGTACCAAAGGTGGATTTTGGTGAAATTGCCTTCACATACATAAGGTTTTCACTCCAGCGGTACTTTTGTAGATGTTTCTTTTCAAAAATGCATGTACAAAACAAGACCAGTCATTTCTGTGATTTTCTCGTTAGCATATTGTTTTTCATTTCTGTCACGGAGTAATGGAACTCCTTTTAATGTTTCCTGCTGTTGTTTGGAAAACTCCTCAGCATGAAATCAGATCGCTGTGTCAATTGTTATTGACTGAGTTCATAAAACAATTTAGTTTGGTTGCACTGTAACGAGATACATCAGTAGTGTGTTGGCTGTTGATGTTACCACGACAACCACGAGACTTTCCAAATCAACAAGGAATGAAATCTCGAGGATTATAACTTTAAATCACAAATATTTTAGGGGAATTAGTTTAATGAAACATTCTTCTGAGCTATTTTATAGTTAATGTTGTCTTCACAGTTACATTTCAGATGATTGATGACTTCCTGCACTTAAGTTCCACCAAATATGTGCTTTACACTCCCACACACACACACACACACACACACACACACACACACACACACACACACACACAATTGAGGGAGTCACAGTGTAATTTCATGCAGATGAAAGTTGGGGAGCACACACACTGACATGCTATCTCCCCACACACAGCAGGTAGAATAGCAAGAGGCCTTGCTGATGCACTCTGCTCCTCTATATTCTGTGATCCATGTCAGCCACACACACACACACACACACATTCACACACACACACACACTGTTTATTCCCCATATCTCTGCACTTTGCATGTGCAAAAACAACTACATTCACATGTTTGCATCACATTTCCATATGGCAGGTAACTCCATCAAATAATCTCTTTGTTAAGAACTAATCCTCACATTATTTGTTTGCATGTCTGGTGGAAAGCCACGACTGATATGAAAGAAAACCTGAAGTTATGTTAAACATTAGCTTTCAGAACAGTCCTGTGGAAAGAAGACAGATTACTCGTACTGGCTCTGGTTTCTATTTTACAAACTCGCTTTATGGCGTGTTTATGTGTGTTCTGTGAGACCCATTATGGAGAATGTGACCAAATGAATTTTTGGTTTTGAGTGCGTGGGAGGCCATTTGGGAGAAATATAATAAAAACACTACACTAAAAACAAAATACATCGGAATATCATCGCTGGTACTGTCATGCTCACAATCTCACATTTGTTCAGCTGCCTGTTAACGTTTTGCTAAAACTTTGTTATCCATGTTGACTCTCCTGACACTGAGATTGTGCACATCTAACAGGTTATTGCTTTATAATTCCAGTAAGCAGAGGAATAAACTATATGTGTTACTTGCTGAATAGTTTATGTATACATCAAGAACATACTCTCGCAGCTCTGTTTGCCATTGTTGCAGAGATCGTATCCAATATCATGTCAGGATCATACAGGGCTCAACTAAAAGACCACTGTCTTTCAACTTTGTGATGCCTTATTTCTGTAAGCAGTATAATACCACGAAACCATAGAAACTTTCACCAGGAATAGCAAAGCATACTACAGCTTGAAGAATAACTCTGAGTGACTGAAGGCAATGTACATGTTCCCAACAGTGTTTGTTAACTCTGCTTCATAAGTCCAACACAACACTTTAAACCTCCGGCCTCTTTGAAGAAGCATTCGTGTATGAGTCTTGATCACAGCCAATTTCACAAATCTCACCGACTTCTCGCACAGCAGAGTTTTAACTCTGACAGTAATTGGCTGATGTTTGCTCTAAACCTCTCTGGTAAACAAGGCCTCTTTCTCTGAGGATCAGAAGGTTGGCACTCACCGCCTAAGCATCGAGAAGTGTACACGCACAGACACAAATATGCAACCTTTCTCAAGAAAAACATGTACTAGATTTATTTTCATTAGGATCAGCATTAGCTCCCGTCAAAGTGACCACTCATCCTGCTACAGTTCATATGTATGCATAAAATTCACATTTCCACACACTCATTATTTCTGTTATGCTATTTCACTGCCTAATTATAGAAAATTACATTCCCCTTTAATGTCTAATATGTGCAGAGGTTTGCAGGAGCCTGCAGACTGAAGGGGGGGGGGGGGGAAATCCAGCTTCTGAGCAGCCAGGGATGTAAATCACTGTTTAAGTCGGGATCATTTTACACTAAACCTCTCATCATCCACTTCTACAGAGGGCTGTGCGGAAAGATAATGGCAAGGAAGAACACAAACAGCTGGAAAACGCAAGGAGAAGCACTAGTAAGAAAAGTGGAGAAGGAAAGGATGGTTTTATGTCTTGGAATGTGAGGTGCACTTTTGTGTGGCTGAATGAGTGCGCAATTTTATATTTAAGGCTGTTAAAGGAGATGCTTTCCGACCCCTCATATACTAAAGCATGTTTGTCGGTGCTGTGTGATGGGTTTCTTAGATTGCGATGTCCGTTAGCGGCTATAAAACAAACTGCTGGTCAGATATCCTCCCCGCTGCCTCTATTTCCAAGGTGGCCAATACACTCCGCCATGCTTTGCGTCTCCTTTTTGAGCAGTTGAATCCGCAGGTAAGCTTGGTCGAAGGCTGCCAGTCTGTTTGAAGTTTGTCAGCTCACCATTAGCATGAAGAGGCTTTGAAAACAGACTCAGATTTTCATTGATGACCTTCTATATGTTTTCCAGATGATGGATAAAGGACAGGATGTACTGCAGCGTGCTCTCTGGCAGCTGCTAGCCCCTCGGCACCTGATGGAAGGTCAGTTTTCTTGGTATTGTTTTGACGATACAACGTCCGAACAACTCAAATGTTCTCAGCAGTATTCATATTACTATGTCAGGAACACAAACATATTTATTTGCATGTAAAATGGCAGAAACTATCCGAGCTCAGTAAAGCGGACTTCCTTCTAGGCAGCCATTTTGAAAGCCAAAATGCCTTTTTGCAGAGAAACAACTCCTTGGATCGAACAAGAGACCTACTCGTAGCTGGGGCAGCCCATTCAGAAACATCACCACACGTGCTGAAACCACTACAAACAAACATGCACAGAAACCATTCACACACACACTTGTCTTCATGTGCAGATGAATAACACACATTCAAAAGATCTTCTTCCTTTATTCCCTCATTCACATACTTGTCTCTAATTATTCAAAAACACAAACACCTTGTTCTGAATTGAGACCATCTGCTGGAGATTGAGTTCACTGCGTAATACACCAAGACATAGGTAGCACGGTCACTATGGCAACAGGTTCCCGTGCACCAAACAAAACAGATCTACGTTGGAGAGTTTCGCTGTTGTTCCCACTCCTGCCAGATAAAACGAAATCTTCCTTGGTGCTTTGTTTGTTGTTGCGTGGAGATTATTTTCTAAAAATCGACTCCACTTTTGCTCATGTTTTATATCTGTGCTCTTGTGTGTTGTGTGTGTGTGTGTGTGTGTGTGTGTGTGGGGCTTCACATAATCCCGTCTAATTTCCATAATGCGGAGATGGGTGGAGCAGACATGGTAATCCAGGAGTGGACTCCATGGATTATGCTGGGATTGTCTGGGCAGCACAGTGGGATCAGATTGAAGCCGTTTTCTCACACATGTAGCCTCGGATAGAGCCGGGGTCATCATTGATTTGAACTGCGATTGGTCAGCTTGGGTAAACTCCCCTCCCATTTTTTTGTGTATTACACAATGAGGCCCTGAGATTACAGACCACTGTCTGAAAGAAAAATTAATACCTCTAAAACGATGACAACTGCTTATTTATTCTGGTACAAACAAACTGTTTCGCAAACCCACATTAGTATAGAACAATCTCATAAGGTTTAGTGTTAGATCGCACATAGATCAGAACATTCATATCTGTTAAAATGTGTGTACACTACACACCCACTCTTTGGTAACCACTGCTGGATTATCCTTCTGGTAGGGTTAAACTGTTGTTACATTTTGGTTACACAATTTCAAACTATTTGATAGTCACTGATGGCACATTAAATCAGAGATAGCATTTAGGTTACTGATTGCAAAACTGTTTGAGTTACCGATATTGCCAAGTAAAAGAATTGAAGTTAAGCAAAAATACTTTACTGATAACGCTTAGGGAAGGGCTTTAAGTGTCTGATAGTGCGAACATGCAGCACTGAACAGAAGTGAGCGAGTTGTTACAACATTTAGCTAGTGCAACAAATCTTTCCAGAAATATGTCGAGGTTACTTTGGATAATCCACTGACCTCATTGTGAGCGGTTTTCATTGGCGCTATGCTACCTACTAAGGAAATGACCCATGTTGATAAAGCTTTGGAGCAAGCTCTGCGGATTACTTTAAGTGAACAGACCCTTTAAATTAGAAAAATAAAAAAGGCAATGTCTGTGCTTTTTGAGTTCATGCCTTTGTGAAAACAATGCATTTTAGGGTTTACAGAAGCCCAGGAACATCATCTGAACATAAGCACTCGCAGAAAGAAGCAGGAACGCACAGCAACACTAGCCATAAAGCAGACAAACGTCCCCGCTGAACACCTGCATTAATAGTTTTTATAGTGGCTTGCCAGTGCTCTCTCTTCAACAGCTGTGGGGACTTTACAGTTAGGGCCAGTTGGAGCCTCAGGCTACAGTAGCTGCCATTTAAAAGAAAGACAGCTCATCAAGATGGATGACAACTGTTGGAGTGTGTCCTTGTGGGAGGGCATGACCACAAAACACTTTGCTAACTTGATGCAAGAAGTTTGCATAAATTACTAAATGTAAATGTCATACCAGATTTGTTTTAAGACCGAAACAATAGTTAATCACTAAAGAAGGTAAGTCTAAATGAAATTATAATTGCCCCTGTGCTGAAAAGCCCACACTACTTTAAAATCTACTTCATTTATTATAAGCAGGAAAGGAATTGAAGGATTCTTTCAGCTGTAGCCCCGCAGGCCTGAGGTTTCATTAGTCTGCAATCATACGCTGACAAGTGGGGTACATTTTTCTTTACTTCAATGTGAAAATGACTTGCCAGAGGCAAACTGCCTAATAAAACTGCCATCCCTGTGTGTGAAAGGGAATGCTTTAGTTTATTAATCTTTTTGCATGTCAGGACATGTCTACCTTGCACAGGTGACAATGCTTACAATTCCCAGAACTTTCTGTGATCTGAACAGGGATCATGTACGCCGAAGAAGAATGGGTTACCCTAAACATCCACTCCATTACAGAACAATAATACTATCATTTTAAGATTATGTCTTAGATAATAACAGAATATACTTGCATCTTGCATATGCTATGAAAATTCAAGGATTAGTACAATGAAAGAGTCATGAATCTAATGTTGATTTTCTTTGTTTGTTGACATATTCATATGTTGTCGTCCCAAATCCCCAAAGAGGTTCAATTAACAATGAAATAAATTGGCAAAAAACACATTCTCACATTGGAAGCAGTAACAGTTTGGCAGTTTTGGCAATGAATCAATCATTGTTTAATAATAATACCATACGAATATGTTGTTGCTAGCAAATGTAGAACTCTTCAATAATCTCTGTGGCAGATAGTTAAGTACAGTGTGTACTATGAGCTGTGTGAACTGTGTCAGCTGTATCCTCATGCTGCCGTGCTGCTGGTGGATATCATATACACTGACTCAGAATTGCCCACCACTTTGCCATGTCAGCATATCATCGCATCTGTACATGTTACACTGTGACAAATGATGGTCCATGCTGACCCTGTTATTTATGTGCATGTGTGGGGGTTGGTTTTGCGTGTTTGCGTCTACCTGCAATGATGAGAGTGTTTGCACATGTTTAGGCAGACTCATAGTAGTTTATAGGCTTCTTTGTTACCACATCACACAGGCCTCCTCGCTCCCTTCTGAAGGACTCTCGACGCAGGTTTGTTGTTGTTTTTTCCGAGAGAAGCTGCAATTGAGATCTGTAGGAAGTGTGGCCTCCAGGGGAGAGAAAAGCTGTGTGTCGTGTCCAACGCTTTCACAAAGATCTGTACACCTCTTTGATTGGTAATTACAGGAAGTGTGTGAGCATGGAGCCCACCCACCTGTCTGAAGAACACACCATATACACATGCACATGCACGCCGTATACTGCACACACACAGAAGATACATAAAGGTGAGAAACTTAAGGTTTTGTCTGCGCACACACACCCACACACACACACACACACACACACACACACACACACACACACACTCTTGTTGATCACCCTCAACAGTCGCCCCAACCTATTTTCTTTGTCTCATCTGCCGACCTCACATCTAGCAACCGCATGCGTCACAGCTACTGTAAAACAAACATCTATTATGCCCAAGAGATGTGATTCAAATCCTCCAGTAAGCTCACTCAAAGCCCTGGAAACGCAGCTTTTGCGGTGGCATGTCTCAGCCTGCCAAACAAAGTCACCACCTTCTTGTCGCTTCTAGTCGATGTGGCTCGAAGGATCCGAAGAAATGTCGAGAAATCTTGAAAGTAAATGGAGTTCCACTAAATTGGAAGAATCTCGTTAGATCATCTTAAAACATATAAGAAGGCTCTCTGTAATGCCAGAGCAGCTTATTACTCTTCCTTAATAGAAGAAAATAAGAACAACCCCAGGTTTCTTTTCAGCACTGTAGCTGACAGAGAGCCACAGCTCTACAGAGCCTTCTGTTCCTATATCTCTCAGTAGTGACGACTTCATGAGCTTCTTTAACAATACAATTATAATTATTAGAGACAAAATTAATCTCCTCCTGACCTCAATTGGTAAAGACTTAACTTCAACCTCCGGAATTTCAAAAACATCTGTAACTCCTGAAATATATCTAGACTGTTTTACTCCAATCAACCTTAACCAACTAACTTCAACAATCTCATCGTCTAAGCCATCAACCTGTCTTTTAGACCCGATTCCTACTAAACTGTTTAAAGAAGTTTTACCCTTAATTAACACTTCGTTATTAAATATGATCAACCTGTCTATTATCTGGCTACGTACCACAATCCTTTAAAGTAGCTGTAATAAAACCACTTCTTAAAAAGCCTGGTCTTGATCCAGAGGTTTTAGCCAACTATAGGCCGATATCTAACCTTCCCTTTCTCGCTAAGATCCTTGAGAAAGCAGTCGCAAAACAGTTGTGTGATTTTTTACATAATAATAGTTTTTTTGAGGTTTTTCTATCTGGATTTAGAGTTCATCATAGCACAGAGACGGCACTGGTGAAAGTTACCAATGACCTTCTATTGGCATCAGACAAAGGACTTGGACTCAATTATATCTATCAATTAAACCAGACGAAACCAATCAATTGGCTAAACTTCAAGCATGCCTTAAGGACATAAAAACTTGGCTGTCTAGCAACTTTTTGATGTTAAACACAGACAAAACTGAAGTTATTATACTTGGCCCTAAACGCCTCCAAAACGCATTTTCTAATAACATAGAAGCTCTGGATGGCATTCATTTGGCCTCCAGCACCACTGTAAGGAATCTTGCCGTCATCTTTGATCAAGATCTGTCTTTTAACTCCCACATAAAACAAATCTCAAGGACTGCCTTCTTTCATCTACGTAACATTGCAAAAATAAGACACATCCTGTCTCAAAATGATGCAGAAAAGCTAGTCCATGCATTTGTTACTTCAAGGCTGGATTACTGCAACTCATTGTTATCAGGTTGTCCCAAAAAGGTGCTTAAGACTCTTCAGTTGATCCAAAATGCAGCGGCACGTGTATTGACAAGAACAAGGAAACGGGATCATATTACTCCTGTATTAGCTGCTCTGCACTGGCTCCCGGTAAAATACAGAATAGAATTCAAAATCCTTCTCCTGACTTACAAATCAATTAATGGTCAGGCTCCAGCATATCTTAAGGATCTCATAGTACCTTATAAACCAACTAGAGCATTGCAGCTCCCAGACTGCAGGGTTACTTGTAGTTCCTAGAGTCTCTAAGAGTACAATGGGAGCCAGAGCCTTCAGCTATCGAAGCTCCTCTCCAGTGGAACCAGCTTCCAGTTTGTGTTCGGGAGGCAGACACACTCTCCACATTTAAGAGCAGGCTAAAGACTTTCCTTTTTGATAAAGCTTATAGTTAGGGCTGGCTCAGGCTTACCCTGGATCAGCCCCTAGTTATGCTGCTATAGGCTTAGACTGCCGGGGGACACCTCCCTGCTCTCTTCCTTCTCTTCCTCTCTCCTCCCCTCCCTCTCTTCTTCTCCCTCTCTATCTGTATGCATTATATAAATGTATGTTACTAACTCACCATCCGGGGTATCATCCCCGGAGTTTCTGTGTCTCATGTGGCAGGTTGCCACTGATAAAGTTTACGTCAGGATCAGGAATCGTGGCTGCGCCTGCTGCCCTGATCCTGCTGGACACCGGGAAGCCTTATTGACATTTTCCTGGATTCATCCAAACTTTCTCTTTTTCAACACAACATCATTTTCTGTCAAATGTTGTATTTGTACTATGTTGTTTATCCTGTACACACTGACATCTATTGCACGTCTGTCCGTCCTGGGAGAGGGATCCCCCCTCAGTTGCTTCCATTTTTCCCCCTTTAATTATGGGGTTTCTTTTAGCAAGTTTTTCCTTGTGCGATGCGAGGGTCTGAGGACACCTGTACAGTCTGTAAAGCACACTGAGGCAAATTTGTGATATTGGGCTATATAAATACATTTGATTTGATTTGATTTGAAATGTGTCCGTGTGGGTCTTGTTTTTTTAAACGCTCCAGGGGTTATGTCTTTGTGTCACTTCTTTTTATGTCTCGTGTTTCTAATTGGACTCTTTTGTGTTTATTGTCAAGACTGTGATTTAAAAAAAGTTCCATGCAAGTTAAAAACGTTGTGATCAGAAATAGAAATCAGAAATAGCTGTGGATTTAATATAAAGTGGAAGAAATGACCATGTAGATTTGTTCCCTTTCAGAATTGCTTCATTGTATATAAAAAAGGTCAAAGCTAATAGGGCAACTTGTTGGAATTTTCTAAAGACAGGATTTGAGAAACATTAAAAGCTTTACATACAAATCTGTCTGGAAAGAGGTTAATGCTTTTAAAAAAGTGTTCCCTTCCAAGTATGATTAGTCTCTATGCTCTCAGTTTGCTCTCTCGATCTTATCACTCCCTGTTGGAAACATGAGCTGAAATCTCTCTCCCTAACTCCTTGCATGTTTTTCACAGCAAACTTTCCCACAACCCTTTTCTCTCTCTTTGTTGTGTTTTTTCTCCCCCATTCACTTCCTCTTCGCATGGCCCCGTGCTATTGGTCAGAGGAGGTGGAAAGTTGGCCAATGGGAGGGCAGTTGCCAGGCAGCCTGTGCCTTGTTTGGATGTGGCTGGAGGCTTGCACAGCTGTTCCATTGAAAAGCAGCAGGACATAATAACAAGGGCCCCTCACCATGCACACACACACACACACACACACACACACACACACACACACACACACACACACACACACACACACACAAAGACACATAATGTAGGCGGATTTGGATTTTATGGTTACACAAAAAAGTCATCTGCACTAGTTTTTCTGTTTTTGAAACACCAAAAGAAACCACATTTGCAATTATCTTTCTGTTTTCTCATCATTTGTATTCATGGTGTGTTCTTTGTCTTTCCAGATTTTATGAGTTGTATATAAATTAGGCAAAGGGACAAAAAGTATCATTGGCATTTTCAATTTTATTCTGCTTTTCTCACTTTTTTATACAAAGATAGAGACAAAGCCAACAAAACAAGTTAACAATTAATTAAATAGAGAAACAGATATTTTTCTTTTAGATTTTGTATACAGGTCATTGTTTGGCTCACATTATGTATATTTGTTCGTCGACTTCAAAATTGCATGAAACCATGCTGTTGTGTAAACACTGTTATATTTTCACCTTTTATGTTGATATGGTGAATGTGTTAGCTTGCAGTTGCGTGTTTACACATCCAGCAGATACAAGCTAATATTAGTATTCTTGTGGAGTTTTGTTTCTAGTCACCTGGCGAATGTAAGCCCAGTATTCACGCTCATTTAAGCTTTGTTTTGATCTCCACCAATCCTTGAGGGAAACACCCGGATCTTTGTCAGTTTGGTGTTTGTTGCTGTGTTGGTTGCATATAGTGTGTCCTTTTTCTTTGCAGGAAACAGTTTGAAAATAAAGATGAGAGCAGTAACAATGAACCAAATCAGTAAAGTTATTAATTAATTAATTAAGTTATTATTAGTTATTAAAGTAACTTATCACAAGTGACACATTTCACCTTGCAAATAGTAGTTTAATCGACTTTTAATTAGAGCAGCTAATCATGACAACATATCAGTAAAGCATTGGCTGTTGTATTGTATTGTAGTTTTAGAGAACAGCATTGCTAAAAAGGGTTTTGTCCCGCTGTACTGAAAGAGGAAATCACAAGTAAGAAATCTCTAAATCTGACCTTGTCCGTCACCACACATCCTAGTTTCGCAGTGTGACAGATTGCTTAATAGCACTTGAGAATTATTAACCAGAACAAATGACCCACATCACCCAGCAAAACATTGTCCATCTGTCCCGGTGTCCCGCTAACACAATACAACCCCTTTATACATCCTGTGCATTTTTCCACCCACATTTTCCACACTTGTTGCGTTCGCAGATGCATCCATGCTGGTGTGGAGAATAAAGACAAGTGAGATTAACGGTGTTCGATCGAATGGGATATACTGGGCTGACACGTGCGTCATCGTAGCATATGGTGTGCTTTTTTTGTCTGATAGCATCAATAATTGGCACACACACACACACAGACAGACACACACACACACACACACACATTGAGCGATATCATTATTGTGCTCTAAATGGGGATTTGAGCAACATATGAGTCACTCTGGACAAACAATGGAGTAATCTAAAAGGACAAAAGGAGTCGCTCCTCTGCGGCGCTTCAGTTCTGCTCTTGCTTTGGGGACCAAATGTCAAAGCTTCCTATAATTGTTGCTTTTACAAAAAAGAAACACCTTATGGGTGACTTGTCTTCTCCATGGGAAACGTCAATTGTGAGGATGTTTGCAGAGGCTTTTATATGTGAGTGATCAATATGCCTCCTGAGGTGTATTCTTCAAAGAGGGCTCCATTGTAGAGTCTTCTTGAACCAACAAATAAAATAAAAGAACTGAGAGAAGATATCTGTTTTTCAGATTTGAATAAAGTTTCCACAATTTATTATCTGTGCTGGGCGTAAGGAGGCGAGGAGATCAGGCATTTGTTGAGTGTGTGTTTCTGTCTGTCTGTCACTTTGGAAGGGGAGAGGGAGACAAACCTGGAGGAGAACTGAACTCTACTGAGTTCACTTTTCTAATTGACTACTTTATCTAGCAGTGTCCCTGTCTAGCAAGCATTTCCTGACCTGACCTTGATTTGAGCAGCCTGTTCCGAACCTGGACCAGCCATTTATGAGGAGTTTACTGACCCGCAGGTTAGATAAGCTTCATCATGAGTGCAAAAGGAGCTGGAAATTTCCGATTTCTCCTCCTCTTCCAGCCCTCCTCCCTCTTCTATCTAAAGCTCATAGACATGTTGAATTTACTGACACACTCCGTACTAAAACAAAAACACAGATTTAATTTGGTGGAGCTATTCCAGGCAGGGTTAAGACAACAGTGTTGTCGGGCCTCCGCTCATGATCACTCCCACCTTCTCTGGAGAAAATATGTGGAAGGTCTGAGGAAGAACGGTACAAAAGTATCTCTCTCTTATTCTCAGACAAACTTACATTCCTCTTTTCTTTTCACTTTAGTACATCTTGACATTAGGACACTCCAGTGCGGTCAACTGAGCATAGTCTGGCATTTTCCAAAGATAATTTTGGATGTTTATTAACATCCAATCTATCATTGAAGAATATTAACCGTCCTGGAGAGTATCAAGTCTCCTGCTGCCAAAGACCTCTGAACCGGAACAGTCAGTGTTTGTTAATGTTTACTTTATCCTCACATGCCTGATAGCAGAAATATTTATATGTAAAATGACACTATTAAGGATATTACAGGGGAGGTTCAGCTGAGAAGCACATGGACGGCAGGAGTATGCTCCGAGGATAGCAGAAGGATGAAAGTCCGCTTCCATTGTGCGCTGTTTGTCCAGTGAGTCACGCACCGCACATAAATGTGGGTCTGACGCTCTTGGCCAACAAATTGATCACAGTCTGCGACCTTTGCCCTTGTTAACCCCCCGTCGCCGCTATACTGCCAGCAGTCAGGCTCCAAGCAGATTGGATAGTTTGGGGGAGGGTTTATTTTTACACAGCCGTGTTGTCACTCAAGCCGTCTCCTTCTACTGCCTGTATTTCCCACTACCTTATTTTACTCCATCTTCTCCTTCCCTCCTGGGTTTATGTCCCCCTCTATTCACATGATATTGATGTTTGGTGTGTTTACTATAAATTAGATCTTGTGTTCTTAAAAAAAAAAGCCCAGGGCAAGCGGTGTTAATGTTGTCATCAATTATATGTCCAATTACCATAACCTACATTGATACACACCAGAGGCTCTGCAGTGCACTGCTAAAAAAAAAAATACAATCCCAAACCTGTACTCACAATGACTCATTCTTACTCGCCAGACACACACACACACACACACACACACACACACACACACACACACACACACATACATTAGGGCAAAAACCACATGCGAATTTCACACTTATCTGCCCTGACCTCCGTTTTTGGGTGACAAACTCATAACACATACCTCACTCTAAGTTTTGTCCTCACCACTGAGGTCATTTGTCATTTGTGAGGCCAGGGGAGAGGTTTGGTTATTTTCTTATGTCCAAGCCACCAAAAAAACAGAACTTAGAAACACAGAAATTTACTTTTAGGGCATAAATGATCATAACCCAAATCCTGACTTTTAACTACATCTGAAAATACCACTGGAGATCCTATACTGATTCAAATCTGTGACCTTATTCCTTGAACATTTAAAGTGATTTTGGTGCTTGCCAAATAATTACAAAACATTTGGGGGTATGGGCAACTGGTGAGGCTGCTGGGCAGCTGTCAGGGATTCTGGATGCAAGGGGAACAATCATTCAGCTGTAGAAGTGATTTAGCTACAAGGCAAATGTTCAGACAGACAGATTTTATATCATGAGCTTTGTCTGTGTAGCCGTAGATAAAGTATCAAAGGCTGAGAGTGGCTGTTTTACTGAAAGTAGTTGATGGGGGGGGGGGGGATCAATGTTCTCTCACAATTTCAATTTCGAGATGTATGTCATTATTTTGTGGTAAACTGATAGAAAATGGCCAATTTAAATCCCTCAAAATGAACACACAGTACAGTTTGCCTGCATGCACTGACAGGCACTGACACTAAAACAGGTGCAGGTCTAATAAGAAACTGTTTCTCTCTTTTCACACCCTCTTTCCTTTACATTACGTCACCTTCGACAGGAAATGAGATGCCTCAGCTCAAGGTGTTAAGAGACATCTTCTTGGGGGCTTTTATCTGAATCTGTATCCTTTTCCTGCCAGTCTCTTTTCATATGCATGTGATTTTTCTTTTTTATGGTCCAGAAGAACAGAATCGATTTGAGCACACAGACAGTAAAAACATTAATTTGCTGTATTTTCCCATGCAACCTTACACAATACATGGCTCTCTCAAGGCAACTCATGTGGGTATGTTGGTATATGCTGCCTCTTTGTGGTCTTTAACGGTATTTTCACAGTTCCTGTTTTGTACACTAGATGTGAACATTTAGCACATTTGTATTTGTTTAGGTAAACCTGCTTCTTGGATCAAAGTCCTGTTAGTCGCCTCAATGACGAGGACTGTATCAATTCATCTTTTTCTAATCTCTGTGTATGTAAGTTATCCGTTTGTCTTGGTTGTTTGTATGCAAGCCCTTGCGATATCTATATTTTTGATACAAATACACATCGCCACTCAAAATGTAAGAATTAGACCTTGGGATAAACCAAAAGAGATTCTCGGCCTTGTGTATGAGCTGACATGATGCACGACGTGACGGAAACGTAAAAGAACACAGACAAGAACCTGATATCATGAGACCCAGCGGGTTGCAAAAATAAATATATATAAATAAATAAAATATAGATAATAATCAGTACTTTCTTATATCTTTTTAAAGTCAATGCATTTGGAAGGTAGCATGGATAGTAAATCTGATTAGTGTAATAAACCGAAGAGAAAACTGATTTAAGTACTGAATGATAAATGATTGGCGGACAGTACTAGACCAGAACTAGAGCTGAAATAATCGATTGTCAGAAAATCAATCTGCGACCATTTTGATAATGGGTTACTTGAATTCAAAACAGGTCTTTAAGTTAATTTTTAAATGCAAAAATGATCGTAACCTAAATAATAGTTTCTAACCACACCTGAAAACCTTCAAATATGTGACCAAGTAAGAAAGAGCTATCGTTCTTCATCATTCCAAACCGTAAGATGTTTTTTATAAAGTCACTCATGAGCATCAGCAGTCCCCAGACTTCCTGACGTACAGAAGATTATTAGCATATGGGTTAAAGGCCAAGCAGTTTCCAGAAGCTACTTCTCACCTTCATATAACCACTGGGATGTTAATGTCTCCCCGCAGCGGAGCAAACAGTGGCCACTGTAAAAAACAACCGTCACCTCTGACCTCTCTTTCCCTAAAGTTGCCCCTCGTTCCCGCTATTGATCCTTCGGATTCCTCTGACGTTGAGGGTAGGTGTGAGAATCCTTTTCCAGATTAC
Organism: Cottoperca gobio; assembly: GCF_900634415.1. NCBI lineage: Eukaryota > Metazoa > Chordata > Actinopteri > Perciformes > Bovichtidae > Cottoperca > Cottoperca gobio. The sequence continues at coordinate 3,657,874 of NC_041377.1, read as the reverse complement.
GCAGGAGTCATTACCTGCGGCTCAGCCAGAGTATGTGTGTGAAAACTCTCCACACTGAGAGGGCCACTATCATTAAAGTCATCTGTGTGCGGTTCAAAGGTTGCAGCAGTTTCTACTGGACTCTGTCAGTCCGTACAGAGAGGAAGGTGCAGGGTTAACTGGATAAATGCAGGAACTCAGCTTTGACATATAAAGAAGCTGCATACACGTCAGGTAAGCAATGCTCATAAATCAAGCTGAACAATGTATTATCTGAAACTTCTCTTTTTTTAATGTTGGGCTGTATTTCAATGTATTTTAGCCCATCTTTGTGTTGGATTTGGATTTACTTCCTACACAACCCACTGCTGTATATTTAAAGATAATAATTGGAAGATTTATTTACAAAATGTAAGTTAGTATTGAAGTGGTAACATTTCCCTTTGACTAAAACTCAGCTTGGACATTTGATGGTGACAAAATGACAGAAATGTCATTACATCAAATAGGGACATATTTCAAGTTTTATATTTTATTTAGATTATGTCTCTGAACAAATATATACACTCCTTTCAAAGTCATTCACAGAAAAGACATATGTTTGACATTACTTGTGTTTGTCGTCAATAGGACCTCCGAGATGTCTAATTATGAACAAACTAATATAAAGGTCAACAACAGAAGTTTAAATAGACTTATTTGGGGTTTGTCTGCTGCGAACATAGTACTGTCAACACCGTGTGACCCTGTTTTACGTCAGTAATGCATCATTTTCTGTTATCATTTCATTTCAAAATCATGTTTACAATCAATTCAGGAAGTATCAAGCTGATTAAGTTATGTTAAGTATGTTTTTTTCCAGCTGTAAAACAGTACTGCAAGATTGAAAGAAATATATAACTTTAAAAATGCATTTCTTTTTTTCATCCCTTTGACAGACACAATGGAAGTTCTCACACTGCTGCTTGTGTTCCTCACAGTTTCTGGATATTCATATGTGTTGCAACCCAGTAAGTATAACATTAGGCCTCCTTAACATTTCAAGCATCCAACTTAGATATAATCTCTTACTGATTATCACAGTCCTACGCACCGGTCATTAACACTTCCATGCTAATTATTTAATTAGCCTTTCAAAAGGTAGCTAACTGTTGTAATGCTAATATGCTAATTGCTTACAATTTGATTTTGGTTAAAGTATTAAGAAAATAAAAGTTTTCAAAGAAAATAAAAGGGTATCTTTTGCAGAATTTGTGATTGATACCAAAGTAATATCTAAGTGGTTGATCTCTGCGTTGCAGGATTGACAGTCTCCCAGATAGCTGGGCTGGACAGAGACCAGTCTGAGAGGAGTGGGCAGCTGAGAGATGTTTCAATATCAGTGGAGGAGGAAGAAGAAAAGGCTGTAGAATCCACTGAGGGAAGGAAAACAGAGGATAACCACAAGAATGAAGGATTGACTCCAGAGACAAACGAGACGAAGGGGATGGCTCCTGAGACATTTTCTACAATGTTATGGGAAGAAACAAAAAGAAAGAAATTCTCTGTAGCTGACACGGTGAAAGATTTAGCTCGAGATGAGGAAGTGGAGAGGAGCGAAGATGGACTCACAGAATCAGAGAAAACCGAGTCAAACAAGGAGACAGTAAAAGCAATCCTGACGGGAAACACAACATCATGGGGGACTACAGAACGAGTCATTAGTCAGAATGCACAAATACAAGAGAACGGAAAGAATGATGAGACATTTCAGAAAAGTGATCAAATGGATAAACTAAAGCAAGAAAAAGTGGAAGAGGAAAGAGAGAGCAGGCTGGTTGCAGGGATTAATCTTCACGAGGAGACTAGAGGAGAAATAATGTTGACTGTAAATCAAGAAAATGTGGAAGAGAAAGGAGGAAATGGAGAAAAGAAAGATCCCATGGTAGTTAGCGACGTCTCACCTCCTTTAAGCACATCCTCTACTCAACTAGGGGACGAATTAGTGATTCCTGCCACAATTGAAATTATCACTCAGTCTCCAAATCCTCCTGCTTCTCCTCCTCCTGTTCATCATCATAATGTCCCTCAATCACTTCTGGTTACACCCACACAACTTTCCTCTCACCCTCCCACCGCTTACACCAAAGTTAATCCTCGATTCTTCCCTTTGTCTGTCACCCTTCACAATCCCACAACAATCAATCACCTCTCAGTTTCAACAGTGCCGCCTGACGAGGTGAAGTCCGTTTTACTGCTTCAAGATCTCCTCACTGAGGTCTCCTCTGAGAGGCCGGGACATCATCTCAAGCAGAATGAACTGGAAGTAAAGGCTAGCCCAAATTTGGAGGACGTAATGGTCAAAAATATGATGTTTAAATCTGTACAGATGGAGATAAAAACCACTGTGGTTCAACCAAAATATATGACTGGATATATCTCCAAGGTGCAAGCAGCAACGCCAAAACCCAAAGAAAAAAGGTTTATAACAAAAGATTTAAAAAAGCCAAATCCTACACAGAAATCAGATGAAAATAATCCCAGGGTTGAATTTAATCCAAACATGAATCAGACCACAAGCGAACCCAAAACAGGTAAACTGATGGAAAATGACACCAAACTTACAGTGAAGCAAAATAAAGCATCTCCTCCTCAACCACAACTGACCAAACTTTCAGCCAAACCGCGGCTGACAACTGCGAAAACTCCCTCAATGAGGTCAACGAAAATCAACAGAAGTAGTAAAAATAAGACAATTACGAATTCCAAGGAAAAGAAAAGGAAAAAGGACAATAAAACCCAAAAGCCATCAGAGAAGAAGAAGGTCATCAAGCCAACGCACTTTCCTTACTTTAAGGATAACTACTGTCCTCCTGAGTGTGCCTGCTACGGAAGGTAAACTTAATAATACTTCATCAGCCTTTGTCAATCTAAAGATTCACTGCTTCTATGTTCTTCAATGTGGCAGTGGTTTTGAATGGACAATGGGTTTTTGACTGATAGTCAAACTAAACTAGCAACTTTAAGATGTCACCTTAAAAGGTTCTTAATTCGATATTCAGATCATTAATATTTTGGCAAACAACTATTTGCTACGTAAAGATGAAGTGCGGAAATGGCTACCTGAGCAGAGATTGAAATCACACTCTCTGTGTGTTTTAATCTGAGTTTCTCTGTACTTTGTTTATGTAGCTAGTCCGACCATGCGTGGATGTTAGTGTATGTGAGTCATGTGTGTGGCTAGCTAATGGCCGCCGCACACACTGCGCTCATAAGGCAGTAACCGCTGATAACACCGTCCTGACCGATGGCGTAGCGATAACTTAACGGCCACCCTCCAGTTCCCCCTCAGGTTAACACTAATAGCTCTGTCAGCACTGTTGCTGTTGTTTGCACTGTAGTCATCGTTAGCTGCTAGCTCCTGAATTAGCCAACGGCCATTTTGAGAGTTGTTTGAAGGCAATTCCTATGTTTTGAATTCTGTATTGAGAACCATTAAGATCTGGCATTGTTCACTACTTTCTGACATTTTTTAGACTAAACTACTCACCAATTAATGAAAAAAATTGTAAATATGACACCACAGCCAGCAACCTGGCTCTGGTTTGTTTATTCCATAGAAAAAACTGAAATGTAAAAATTACAAATTGAATATTTTAAAATATATATATTCACTAGTGTGTGATTGGAAGGATTGGTTTTAGAAAGGTTTGAAGATTAATGTCCATGCATAGTCTCATTGTGTATTTGTTTTCCAGAGTGGTCCAGTGCTCAGACAAAGGTGTGGACAAGGTTCCTTATGGTATTCCCTATAATGCCCGCTACATCCTCCTCATGAATAACCACATCAACAGCATCCAGCAGGACCTGCTCAATGAGTATGTCACTCTGGAGTTCCTAGTGTTGAGCAACAATCGGCTCACAGATGGCGCCATAGAGAGGGCCTTTGAGGGGGTTCCAGCTTTGAAACGCCTCTACCTGGATAATAACGTCCTTGACAGCGTGCCAACTGATCTTCCTGTTTCTCTCGAGGAGCTTCGTTTGGACAACAACCGGCTTAGTGTGATGTCTGAGGCAGCCTGGGCCCGGTGCCCCGGCCTCTTGGTTTTGAGCCTCAGCTACAACAGCATAGGGAATGGATCTGAATCTCTTCCCAATGCAGTTTTTTCTCCTTTGAGCAAGCTGCGCACTCTGAACATGGATCACAACCAGTTAACATTGGTTCCTCTGGGCTTACCACTGTCCATCAAGGAGCTCTACCTCAAAGGGAACCTCATTGAGCAGTTCCGTGGAGGAGCCTTCAATGGGATATCAGAGCTGGTGGTGTTAGATATGAGTTCAAACAGACTCACAAACAAGGGTCTTCTCAGGGATTCCCTTCTTAATGCAACTCACTTGGAAAGCCTCAACTTAGAGGGGAACAAACTAAAACAAGTGCCACGACACCTTCCCCGCTCACTTAAAACCCTAAATTTGGAGGGAAACCTCATATCTTCCATAAAGAAAGCGGTTTTTAGAACCTTGAAAAACCTGGAACACCTGGGTTTAGCGAGGAATAAAATCTTCAAAGTGGCACCAGGGGCCTTCAGGACATTGCCCGTCCTGCATCAGTTAGACCTGTGCCACAACACCTTGCGCCAGGTACCCAGACAGCTTCCGGCGGCTCTGCACTCAGTAGTACTCACTCACAACAAGATTCAATCAGTGCCGCGTGATGCTTTCTGCTGGGGTAATAAAAGTTTGAGTCTCAGCGGGCTTGTACGAGTGCAATTGGAACACAATTTAATCGATATGGGGAAGTTGGATGCACAGGCTTTCAGGTGCTTACGGGGATTCCAGGTGGTGCATTTCTACTGAACCTCCAAAAGATACAAACAATCATGCTGCTAGGACTATTTATTTTATGGTACTTTATTCCCTGACTTTGTAGACCTGGGGTGAAAGACATTGCTCCAAGCCTCTTTGGCTGCTTTTATGATGTTAATTATCTTCCCACTGACTGTTTTTCAGAACTAGGGTCGAGAGAACAATGGGTTCCACATGCAACAGGAAAAGTCCAAGCAATAATTCAGCAACCAAACTTATGTGATTGACAAACTTGCTTCTATTTTGGACCTTACTGGTGGTTTTCTCATGACCATTTTCCAAAGCAGAACTATTTAGAATCATTTCCAGGCAACATTTGGTTTCCTTTCAATGAAGCATGATTTGTAGAAACATGCACACACGCGTTTATCATCTTACTTTATATCTTTATTCTACATTTCAGTAGTGATTTATATTTCATTTGACAGAAAATTAAATTAGGAGTTCTTATAATAAACAAACATGGTTAAAATGGCGATGCAAGTTTGTTTTTCCATCATAACGGGAATTTCAGGTGGGTTTAGGGGTTCTCTCTGCGGTTCCACAGAGTTCTTAAAACGTTGGTTGATGTGGGAGATATACTGTATACATACACATTTACAATTGCATGGTGTAAATATTGTAAACTTGATGTGAATTCAGCAAAGTACCTTATAACTTATCCACATATGTACAAACTTATACAACTTGGAATTTGGACCTCTGGATGTTGAGGCTGAGATCTCTCCACTGACTATTTCTATGTTCATATTATTTCCCTTTGAGCTCAATGATTGCAATCACTTCATATACTCTATATGTGACTTGACGTTTGGTTAATGATGTAAATATTGTCAACTTGTTGTGGATGAAATAAAGTTCTCTATTATCATGGATGTTAAACAAGGGTCTGCAAGTTTTCATATCGCAAAAGCTGGACATCAGACACTCATCTCACTGATCTGAGTAGCATGATGATTAGGTTCTGTGTCTTCTACTTCTACTTTCATCTGAAACAAAAGTTCATAGATTGGGCATTTTTTAGATTTCGTCGTTCAGATGCTTTGTCAGGGTTTTTCTTGTTTTGTGAAGATAACTCAAAACTTTGATGCACAGAATGAAAACTCAAATCCTTTATAGCAAGTTAAATTAAACTCAAATTTGCTGTTTGAGCTTTCTTCTAGTTGGATTTTATTTAATTGTTTTCTATACAATAACAATGAGGAATATGAACTTATGTGACAAGATGTGTTTATTTGCTAGTGCAGTATATACCTGTGGTCGCTCCTTATGTTAGTCTTACAAAGCTCCCATGCTGGTAGGTTTCTGTAAACATGCCAATATAAAATACTTAATTATGAAATGTAAATGTGCTGTTAACATAAATTCCACTAGATGGCAATAATGTATAAGGAAATAGTTTTGATGCGTGCAGCCTGTTTTTCAGCGTGTAAAATGAGATACAGAAAACATTTGGAGCTTGAATTTGGCTCTTCTCCAGTTGCCAAATAAGAAATTGTAGCAATTAAAATTCATATGCTTCAGGAAGTTTATCTTGGGGGGAGGTGGGGTGGGGGGGAATGGTATATTTAAACACTCACACCAGACTGGAAACTCAGCAATGCAAGCACAATACACTTAAACCCTACACACACAGGCATGAGTCATAAGTTTTTCACAGAGAAAGGAAGATTCTCCTGCAATATTGTGAGAGAATTTGTTTTGACCACAAGCCTGGAACAAATATACGTTAGAAACGAGAAATGAAGAAGTGGATATTTCCCATAAGAGAAAAGCAGAAAGAAGGCAAAAGTGGAGAAAATGCATTAGCCCACGTGGAGGTGCTGAGCACTTCTTTCTGTTTTTCCCACTCTCGCTCGGTCTAATAAGTTCACTCAGCGACGTGGCACTGCACCCATAGGGCCTGGGAAAGAGGAGCAGGAGGAGGGGGACGAGAGGGAGGGCTGGGAGAAGGGAGGAGGAGGGGGAGTGAAGAAGAAGAAGAAGAGAGAGTGAATGGGAGGAGGGAGGGCTTGAAGGATGGATCCAAGCTCCACTGGCTCAGCGCGTGTCCAGAAGGGAAGAGCGTCAGCGGGGCAGGGAGCTCACCAGCACCTCCCTACGGTCCAGCAGGACCAGGACCCTGTATCACTACACCACATGTCTACCTGGATCCACTGGAAATCCTCCTCCCCTCTTTGTGTCTCCTTTTTCTCCCTCTTCCTCGCTCTCCGTCTATTTTTTCTCTCTTTTTTTTCTCCTTGCATATTTTCTGCTTTTCACTCAATCACATAAGATTGTGTGTCCATTCACGCACATGTGCACATGTGTATACACTGCCTGTGTGCACAGAGTCGTCTGGTGTTTGTGCGTGGGAGTCGCATACGTAATGATCATGTGAACTGCTCCCTTGACAGAGACTGAACCCATGTGCTCATTTAAGTAGTTTGGCAGATGGTGAATTTATTTGTGTACCTCTGAATCCTGTGCTGTCTGATATTCAAGCTTATCCCAACAGGAGGTTTGTGGGATTAGTAGTAGTAAGGTTTGCTTGCTGCCACCCTCTCTTAAGAAAGCCTGTCGTCTTGTGTGTATCACCCATCTGCCAGAGTTACCTATCTATCTATCTATACTATTATGTAAGCTTTTATGCTCTATGGGTCTTTCATTTCCTGACTGAAAAAAGAAACAACCCTTGCCTTATTCTGATTCCTTTTCACTCAGACTTTAAAGGCAGTGCGATCAGATATAATGCCAGAGCCAAAACCCCAACATCATTAATCCACCATCACTCTTCTTCTTGGAAGGAGATGGTACAGTCTTCAGAGAGCATGAAGTGGGAATACTTAAGCATCATTTATTTCTGTTTGTTATTTCTTTAACGGACTGTGATGCTTTTACAAAGACTCACTGTTTTTTCATTGCTTTCCAAACTAATGTTAAAAGTAAAGTTATGTGTGGTTCTACATTGTGTTTGTTTTGTGAGCAATTCACCCATAAACTCCAATAGGTGTCAGCAGAAAATGCAAAATCTGAGCCCTTTTGAGATTCTTTTGTTCTAATGCTGACCACATTCTTACAGGAATCAGACCACGCAAAAAGAGAATAGGAACACACAACAGGGGAACAGGATATTAAACCACACCCTACATGTGAGCCAGCCAGACGAACAGAGGAACAGACAAGGTTGTGATAGTATTCAGCTGTCGTTCCTCTCGTGATATTTATGAATCTTGGAGGCCTTCTTTACCATGATGCATCAGGAGCTGGAAATTTGGTTAATATTTCTCTATAAATGTGTTGGCTTGATCAATGGCTTGTAAATATAAATGCTGCAATACTAAGAAGCTACTGGGAGCAATTTGAACTTGGGCTGCAGCAAGAACTTTATAGAAAACATATAAATGGGAAGTGGATATGTTGCAATGGTGGTTGTGATTGACAGCATATCATTTTAGGCTCTTCTTTTTCACTTATAGTTATTGAATACAGTTGTAAGAAGGACACACACATATAGATACGATGTTGCTCTGTATAGGGATGCTTGCCCATCTCTGTCTCTCTTTTTCCCTTTCACACACACGTGTTTGTCTTACGTACTGTACTGTGAAAACCTCCCATTGACTTCTTTCAGCTTAACCCAAACCCTACGCACAGTTATCTCAGCAAATATAGCCTTAAACCTTAAATCAAAACAAGCCTAATCTTAACTCTAACCTTAGATCTGAACCCCAAAGTTAGGATTGACCACAATGACTTCACTCTTCCCTGGAACTCAAACTTGATATCACAAGGCTATCAAAGTCCTTGTGAAGGGTTAAAATGGCTGGCTGCCTCAGACCCAGAGCAGAGTGCTATTGCATGTGTGAGAGGGAGGTGGCGCTTGAGTTAGCTGAGAGACAGGGGTGAAACGGAGAAGGGAAAAAGAAGGAACAGAGGGAGGGGAGAATGAGAGGGAGGAGGGGATAGAGAGAGAAACCATGGGAGCCAGAGGGACCTCAAGACACACACATACAGCCCATCATCTGCTCCTGGTCTGGACCTGCACTGACAACACACACACATGCAGGGGCATAACTTTTACAGATGTTGCACTAGATCACGCACAAGCACATGTGCATAAATGCCATTCTGTGTTTCATGAAATTATACAGTTTTGCATTCACATATCAACACGAACACACATTTTAAAAACGATAGCTTCTGCACACATGCATGCACACGTTGTACACATGCACTCTGTTATTCAGCGGCTCCACAAGGGGGCCTACGGTATTGTGTTCCTCTTTTGCAGCAAAGCAGCACATCTTGCACTGAAGCCCTGACCAAGCAGAGCACATTAGTGTCAGTAACTTCTCGTTAGAATCCTAAATACATTTGAATCCGCCATATAGAGAAAAACAATAATAAAGATAATAACTGCTGTCAAAAAGAGATCTACATTTATCAGCTGGCTATTTAGAGAAAGCAAAGTTTGTGGGTTGGGTGAGGGAGACGTTTTCTTTTGTGGGTTGCACAATCCTTCATTTAAATCGTAGAGATTGTAAACCTCAGCCAAAGCCAGTCAGAGGAGCCAGGCTTTAAACATCATTTCCAGTAACAGAGAACCTTGAATCAATCAAAACACACAAATGCAAAATTATTAGCAATGTTTTTTGAAGTAATGAAAATATAACGGGCTTGATAATTATTTTTAACTTGTTTGTATTTAAGGAATAAATGCACAACAGTCCCACCTGAAAATTCAGGAATACTACGTACGTGGACTTGCTCACAGGGTCCATTTCAGAACAAGCTGAATATTAGATTGCAATTAAATTGACATAAAATAAAGCAGCCAACTCCCAACCTCCAATACATTTGATGGTTGTTTACCATTTACTCAAAATCTGTTTAGCTTTCAACAGATTTGACTGTTGCTAGTCATTTCTTTGCGACTGTTTGCACAGGGACTTCTGCAAATAGAAATTACTGTATGTGCATGGAGCCAGCCTAGGGTCTCTGTTCTCTTTCAGGATGACTTGGATCTTTTCTTCTCTGTCTATCTGCATTGATTATTCCTGAGTGTATTGCTGTTCATTTATATTTTATCCAACATTTTGATTGCAATGACCTGTAAGTACTGTTGTCCAACTTCCAAATTCAGTTTTTCAGAAATCCTGGAATCATCAGCCAATAATCGGCTAAAGGCTTTCGTCTCAGAACAACATCAGTCTACTTCAGTTTGGTTCTGGGGCCAAAGAAATCTTAGTCTCTGCTGTTAAATTATTTCAAAATGGTTTAATTTGTTGTTTAGATATAATATTTCGCCTTCATATTTATTAGTAAATCAAGAAGCTTGTGATAGAATGGACGATTCCATATGTTAATAAAGCTTGTTAGACTGACAGTTTGTGAATGTAGGGACACACAATCTAAATCCCTACTGGTTGGGTGTACCACAGGAATCCATTTTGGTCACTGTACCATTTACAATATATTAAATGCAAAATGTATCATATACATCTTTACGCAGATGATATTGTCCTATATTGTCTTTTATATTATATATATATATATTAATTTTACATACTTACAATAATTTGCATAACACCGCTTGATAGGTTTTAAAATTGAGAGGGCTAAAGAATTGATTATGTCTCATATTGATACTTAATATGATACACTGGATTAGATACTTAAAACTTTCTAACTTTGTCATCCCGGACTGGGAAATATAATCATAGAAGCAAATAATGGCCCCTCCTTTTAAAGGTTTCAGTAGTTATTTTCAAGTTGTTCTTGCATCTATATCTAATCACCAATGGTTCTTTATTTATTTATTTTTGGAATGATCTCAAATTAAATCAAATCAAATCAAATGTATTTGTATAGCCCAATATCACAAATCATACATTTGTCTCAGTGTGCTTTACAGACTGTACAGGTTACGACACCCTCTGTCCTTAGACCCTCGCATCGCACAAGGAAAAACTTCCTAAAAGAAACCCCATAATTAAAGGGAGAAAAATGGAAGAAACCTCAGAGAGAGCAACTGAGGAGGGATCCCTCTCCCAGGACGGACAGACATGCAATAGATGTCGTGTGTACAGGATAAACAACATAGTACAAATACAACATTTGATAGAAAATGATGTTGTGTTGAAAAAGAGAAAGTTTGGATGAATCCAGGAAAATGTCAAAAAGGCTTCCCGGTGTCCAGCAGGACCAGGGCAGCAGGCACAGCCACGATTCCTGTTCCTGCCGTAAACTTTATCAGTGGCAACCTGTCACATGAGACACAGAAACTCCGGATGATGAGTTAGTAACAGACATTTACATAAATGCATACAGATAGAGAGGGAGAAGAAGAGAGAGGCGAGAGGAAGAGAAGGAGGAGAGCAGGGAGGTGTCCCCCGGCAGTCTAAGCCTATAGCAGCATAACTAGGGGCCGATCCAGGGCAAACCTGAGCCAGCCCTAACTATAAGCTTTATCAAAAAGGAAAGTCTTTAGCCTGCTCTTAAATGTGGAGGGTGTGCCTCCCGAACACAAACTGGAAGCTGGTTCCACTGGAGAGGAGCTCGATAGCTGAAGGCTCTGGCTCCCATTGTACTCTTAGAGACTCTAGGAACTACAAGTAACCCTGCAGTCTGGGAGCGCAATGCTCTAGTTGGTTTATAAGATACTATGAGATCTTTAAGATATGCTGGAGCCTGATCATTAATTGATTTGTAAGTCAGGAGAAGGATTTTGAATTCTATTCTGTATTTTACCGGGAGCCAGTGCAGAGCAGCTAATACAGGAGTAATATGTTCCCCTTTCCTTGTTCTTGTCAATACACGTGCCGCTGCATTTTGGATCAACTGAAGAGACTTAAGCGACTTTTTTGGACAACCTGATAACCATGAGTTGGAGTAATCCAGCCTTGAAGTAACAAATGCATGGACTAGCTTTTCTGCATCATTTTGAGACAGGGTGTGTCTTATTTTTGCAATGTTACGTAGATGAAAGAAGGCAGTCCTTGAGATTTGTTTTATGTGGGAGTTAAAAGACAGATCTTGATCAAAGATGATGTCAAGATTCCTTACAGTGGTGCTGGAGGCCAAATTAATGCTATCCAGAGCTTCTATGTTATGAGAAAATGCGTTTCGGAGGCGTTTAGGGCCAAGTATAACAACTTCAGTTTTGTCTGTGTTTAACATCAAGAAGTTGCTAGACATCCAAGTTTTTATGTCCTTAAGGCATGCTTGAAGTTTAGCCAATTGATTGGTTTCATCTGGTTTAATTGATAGATATAATTGGGTATCATCCGCATAACAATGAAAGTTTATAGAGTGGTTCCTTATAATATTGCCCAAAGGAAGCATATATAAGGTGAATAGAATCGGTCCAAGTACAGAACCCTGCGGAACTCCAAGACTGACTTTAGCTGTCATGGAGGATTTATCGTTAACACGTACAAATTGAGATCGCTCAGATAAATAGGACTTAAACCAGCTTAGTGCGGTTCCTTTTATGCCAACACAATGTTCCAGTCTCTGTAGTAGAATGTCCTGATCAACAGTGTCGAAAGCAGCACTGAGGTCTAACAAGACAAGAACAGAGACAAGTCTTTTGTCTGATGCCAATAGAAGGTCATTGGTAACTTTCACCAGTGGTGAAAGGGTTAGGGTTAGGGTTATGATGCTGTGCTATGATGAACTCTAAATCCAGATTGAAAAACCTCAAATAAACTATTATTGTGCAAAAAACTTCCTTAAATTTAGTCACAGCACTTTCAGATAAACATCGAGCGTAGGATATTTTGCCTACTGGCTTGTAGTCCAGTAACAGGACTACAAAAGTTATTAAAATATGGTCTGATAAAAGAGGATCATGTGGACACACTGATAAACTTTCAATTTCAACACCATATCCCAGAGCAAGGTCCAGAGTGTGGTTTAAACAGTGAGTTGGTTCATGTACATTTTGACTGAACCCAATTGAATCTAATATTGAGATAAATGCATTATTAAGGCTGTCACTATAAACATCCACATGAATATTAAAGTCACCTACGATAATTACTTTATCTGTTGATAAAAATTCTGAGAATTCAGATAGAAATTCAGAATACGGACCAGGAGGGCGGTACACAGTAACAAATAAAACTGGCTTTATTGTTTTCCATGTTGGGTTTGAGAGAGTAAGAACAAGGCTTTCAAAAGAGTTATAGTTTAGTTCAGGCTTAGGATTGATCAAAAGGTTTGAGTCAAATATGGCCGCAACTCCACCTCCTCGGCCAGTACCTCGAGGAACGTGAGTATTAATATGACCAGGTGGAGTGGATTCATTAGAATGACATATTCTTCATGTCTCAGCCAGGTTTCAGTGAGACAAAATAAATCAATCTTATTATCTGATATTAAATCATTTACCAATCCAGCTTTCGTTGATAAAGATCTGATGTTTAAGATGCCCACATTTAATTTTTTCGATTTAGTTGCACTTTTGCAGCTGGTGGTGTTTATTTTAATTAGGTTTTCATGTATAACTCCTCTTCTGTTAACCATAGATTTGATTAATTTCAGTGGTCGTGGGGCAGACACAGTCACTATGGGGATATGAGTGGGTGACTGCCCGGAAAGAAGCACAGAGAAGTGTGTAAGACTGCAACTCTTTCTCCTGGTCTCAACTCTGAGTTGTCATAGGATTAGGTCCACTAATAAACTTTGTAATATTATTGGATATGAGATCTGCTCCATCCAAAGTAGGATGGATGCCGTCACTCCTAATCAGACCTAATCTGTAGAGCACCTTTAACTAACTTCAAGGCTGTTCTCAATAATCTCTAATTACCTGCCACAGGTGAAAATGATAACATTAACGATGGTTCAGATCCATTAAGTTCAACTAACTATTCCAGCTATGATATACACAGTATATTCTCAGTATACTTGTGAAGATGGCACTGCCAAAATAAAAGATTTATATATAAAGGTTTAATAAAATAAAAAAAGCTAACAAATCCTTATCTGTTGTTTATTGTCCGTTGTTTCAATGAGTTGGTGTCGAGATCTGAAACGTCCGTCCGGTCTGAACAGACTTCATCTTCTGCTTGGATTTGATCCCCTGATCTGTCAGTCAAAGGTTAATTTTCCGTATTGAGTTCCTGAAAATTCCTGGCTTTACACTGGCAGGCCATGTGAAACTAAAAACCCTGTAAGATTTCCAGGTGTCCACCAAACGTGGAAATGTGGGCTTTATTGCCATTCCACTTGGTGCTCGTAATGCGTTTTATAGGGTTTATTAATGGACCAATGTTTAGTAACTCCTATTTAGGAAGAGTTTTTTTGTTTCAGAAACTAATAAAATGTAATTTGCTCTATCTGGGTCATCCGAATGAGTCATTTGTTTTGATCAGTTATCACTCTCAACCATCTGTCTGCCCGAGGCACAGGACACTCTAAAAACTATAAACCAGGTCACCGCAGGAAGCACTTCCCCTGTTTTTTTTTTATTCATGTGTTGGCTATTACCATGGTAACACCCTTAATCAAAGTCTAGACAGGTTAGTATGAGGCAAACCAGGTCACTAAAAATAAAACATTGTTCGAAGAACCTAAAATAGTGAAATAAAGAGGCAGACAATGAAGCACAATGACCAATTCAAATAAGTAATTAAGAAGGATTTTCAATGGCGCTCATCTCCTGAGGATGAGAACTTGAACAAAGGAGTTTCCATGCTAAGCAGCAGACATTACCTAAGCAATCATTCCTCCACTCCCATTTTTACTGATGTCTGTTTTGAATGTCAATGAGCAGAAAGAGAGTCAGACAAAGCCCGTAGAGTCATTAAAGGTTATGTGGGGAAAGAACTACTAAAAACGATCTAAGCCAGCTTGCTAAAATTATTCTGGACCTCGGTTGCTGCAGCACCACATTGTATGACCCAGTAAAATGGCTTATACGGTAGTCAACAGATTATCTGACACCACAAATCATTTTCTGTCATCACTTAGCACTGAAACATCTTACATGAGCGTTGACTCTACTTCCCGTTGTGCCTGTAATTTGGCTGCCATAAAGTGAATTAGTAGCACTGGCAACAAGATAGCAAATTATAGGTGATTTCTTTCTCTGATCACAGCGGTTATATTACACAGCTTTATTGTGAGCAGGAGGGGAGGGATGTGACGCAGGTTAAAGAAGGTTGGCTAACACGGCTGGATGCTTTGATGAGATTTAGGCAAGTCTAGACACAAGAAGATAACATACAAAGGGGAGTGGTGTGTATGAACACTGGTGTTTCACCTGGGAGATTGTCCAAATATTGTCATAGCTTATTAATTTCTAACTATAACTTTAGTGAGACTGACAAATGTGCCACTGTGTAAATAAAAACATGACTGTCCAGCTAACCTGAATATTAATAACATTAAAGTGAGTCAGCTGTTTTACATTGACACTCAAAGTCAAAACAGTGACTGGAGGATATATATATATATATATATATATATATATGAATAAATTAATGTAACTCAAAGGTAAAAGCTTCACCCAATGCTATTTATTGCTGAGACAAACAAGACCAAGAGCCTACAGCCATGCTAGCAGCTCAGCAGAGCTTTGAGCTAAATGCTAACGTCAGCGTGTTAACATGCTCATAATGACAACATTCGGATGTTTTGCAGGTTCAACATTACTATGTTCACCAACTTAGTTAAGCATGTTAGCATTGGTAATAAACCAAAGTACGGACAAGTTAAATATTAAATCAATAAAGATGGGGCCAGGAGAAAGTCCAACCAAAGTTGTTGCAATTCATTCCGAGAGAAAAGTTATGTGTTTGTCTACATTTCACTCAAACCCAAAAATGTTGAGGTACTTCAGTTTGGTCTAGATTGGCAGAATGACCAACATGTCGTTAGAGCCACGCTGCTAGTTTACAGTATATTGCTTATAATAATAAATGTAACAACATAATAATTTTAACATTTCATAATATCTTCTTTTTAGAGTCATATTTGGGTGTTTCCTAATTTCAGTTTGCATTTTCGGTTGTAAAACAAATGGCAGTTTCTTATTTGTAACTCCTAACTATCTTTTCTACTCGACATGGTAACCCCAGTTGCACACACTCACCCAAGTTCATGTCAACTTTGATCCCTTTTCAAAGAATCACTGCTCTTGCTGCATCAGCAGGGAGCGAAGCAACTCTTGGCAACAACATAATGCACTTAACTCTTCATCAGGGGGAAATGTTTCCAGAAAGAAGGAGACAAAAAACAGATGTGTCAAATTGGTGACATGTAACTCTCATAGACTCAAGGCCAGAGCCGTGAGTGATGTCCCAAACTGCAACAAAGTTATCCACTCAAGTTTACTTTACGTAGTAGAAAGTCGTATTTTATCATGATCTTGTTTCCACTAAAAAGAAAACAATCTGTGTGGTTACAATAAAAATCAATGTTGCAAATCAATGTCTTATCCTTTAAGCTATTGTTGGCATCCTTAATATTTAGCATATTTCACAATATCACGTTTTTACAGAGACAGAAATAAAATACTACAGCTGAAAATGTTTCTACATAAGTTATTGACTCTGTTTGTTTGTGGTTTATTCACAATCATTATATCTTATGGCGTGTGAGAGGCCTGTTTGTAAGAACTCATTTATGGACAGGTCAACTGTTTGTGTCAGGTATTGTGAAACGGTGACTTGTTGCCAAACACTTAACAGCAGTTGTACATCAATTCACAGATACTGAAAGTTATTTATATCCAATATTTCATCCATGTTTTGTGTGAGAATGATATAGCCAAGTTTAACATCTGCCCATTTTTCTTTTCAGCAAAGGAATGTTACAGAAGGATTATGGGAAAACACCTCAGTGGGTGACCTGGATGACTTATATCTCACACCAATGGCTCATTAAGTTTTCTTGACTGTGGTTCAGGTCCAAACATACATATTGTACTGTCTATGTTTCCCTATTCACATCTGTAGAAACAGAACCAAACTTTGGAGATATTAATCAAAACTTTGGTAATCGCTGTAACTTTTGTTGGAATGCTTGATTTGGTGTTACTATTGTTGTGAGTTATGTTCTTTTATGGCATAGCCACAAAAAGCTTTCTTATCTTTTGGATCTTGTCCTCCCAATGTAAAATGAGTTTTCTACTACTGAAGGAGTTAACATCCTATGAACAACTAATCTACATTGACGTCATTTGTCTCGTCACATTTCTAAGTTTGTGCACAATGAGGCCGATGTTCTCAACAATGTCCATGACACAGAAATCTGCATTCAAAGCAGCAATCATTGTGTACTGGAGCCATCTGGGAGTAAGTTGTAAATGGTCATATTATCACCTTATAACTTTTTTATAGTGTACAAATTAGTGTCAGAGTAGTTTGTTTCATCCATGACTCCGAGCAACAGCATTATTTATTTAGGACTCTCTGGTCACAAACTCTCTTTTTAGCTCTGTTGGTGTTCAGTAACTCTTGATGAAAACGTCTGGCCCTTTTGGCTACTAAATGCCACAGTGACTGCAAAATGGTAGAATGTATAACACTTTCCTCAACACTGTTTTGGTACCTGAGGCATTAGTGTATTTGTTGCATTGCAGAAGTTTTTTTACAGCTTGGTAGAGAAGGTATAAGCATCTCCATCTTGGACTTTAAGTTATTCCTGTCTGGGTTACAAGACAGCCAATATTAGGGTGGAAATATGTTGACCACACCTTGCTTTTGAAGATGGACACTGCAAAGAAATGCAAACTTGGATGTGTAAATGTGAAGTATGTGGAAATAATCGGAGGCAGACTCTAGAGTAAACTTAGACTGATCCAAGAGCAACTGAATGATCCTCTGGCCTGCTGGTCTTTTAAGAGCTATAATATCCAGATTAAACCAGTCAGACAGAGGTTCTGGATTAAAAATGCAAAATCTTAGACTTAGTCATCGGCTTCAAACCCTCTGATTCCCTGCCATACGTTGGCTGCTGCAGCACCAGTGAGTTGGTTAAAGACGGCTGCTCCAAAAAGATTTAATTTCATCTCACACTGAAACACACATGGACTTTTTTTTTTTTTTTTAAGTTGTGGCATTTACTGGAGAAAGGTTTGACCACATCTTGTTCGTTCCATGCTGGTCTGCCATTGACCACAGATAAATTATCAGGAGTCTGGGAGAGAACAGATGTGGCCAACACCTAATTGGCTCCACCAACACTCTCTCCGTCTGTTTATTCTTTTCGCCTGTTTCGCCTTGATCTACTCCTCCCTCCTTCTAAAAAACAGCTTTACTTTCTCCTCTGCATCGTTGTAGTATCCATCAATGTTTTGTTGACCTTAACATGTGTCTTGCACATTACAAGCACTCGAAAGCTCTTTCCATCTTCTGGTGAGTGTTCCCTTGTGTCGCTGTACAAACTGTTACTACCACCTGAAATGCATTCTTAGGGAATATTGAGTGCTCCTACCAATCCCATTTCTACCCCTTATGAGTTGTGGGATTCATGAAGTGTGGACACATGTGTAGTGGTACGTGAGATAGGATATGGCTTTATAGTTATGCTATAATGTCACTGAGGAATTGGGTGTGAAAGGTCAGCATGCCATAATGAAGAATCCTCTCTCTTCAATCAAAAAACACATTATTTTATTCTCTCGGTTGTGCTTTGAAGAATGAACCATCGCATTTGCATTTCAAGTGGAAAAAAACAAAGACAAGTGTTTCCTGTGAGTGTTTTGTTCACTTTCTTCCCCCAGAGTTGCATATTGTCTGCAGGATCCTACCACACACTCTGAAGAAATAAACTTAAAAGCTAAAAAGGGAAGTTGGACTGCTACTCCTCTGGCACACACAATGATAAATGTGGATGAAACGGGAGAAACCTTCTCAGAATACAAACAGGGCCATATGTCTGTCTTAGTGTCAGTCTGACTGGAAACGAGATTCCAACGTATACAAAGGAAGTGTTTTGTCTGGTGAAGAGAGTTACCCGGCACTCTCTGTTCAATAACGATCAACGCTGGCACTTAGGACTCATCTGGCTTAGATTCACAGTGAAGAATGATGGTTGACCTTCTATTCACCAAAAGCCCTGACACATGCTGCTCCTGCCAGTGCAGGGTGTGGACACCATGATGGCTTATAGGGGACTATGTAAGCCAGATACCACATTTAGGCATTTTGGTATGAACATGTCTGAACAAGAGGCAGAAAAAGGTTCAAGAGAAGTTTGAGAAGTTTAAATATCGTTATTTAAGACGCTGGTGATTGAGAGAAACAGAAAATAGTAAAAACTGCAATAGTCTCCATATCTAATAATATCTGCTAATTAGTTCCTTAGATTCCTCCAGCTGTTCCCTGCTCCAAAAGCAGGAGTCAATTCTTCAGGTCTATGAACAGATCAAGACAGGCCTCACTGTCCATGTATAATGGTTCAAGATGTTTGGTAGAAATCTTCCAGTGGATCTGCTAATATTTTTAACCAAATGTGGCAAACAGTATGCCAAGTCAGCGATAAAACAAATAAGGCCTGCAGTGGTCTGCTTGTAACAATCAGGCGGGAACACTCAACTGTGGCACGCACACAGAAACCTAACTTCAAGAATCCCACTGAAATGGCAAATTTAAGGCCAAATAAACTGAAGTACCCATAAAACTCTTGAATGCAATGCTGAATCTGGACATTTTGGCTGCTGTGGTTCTGATTTCTGAGATCCACTGTAGATACTTCTAGCAAGAAGATGTGGAAAATAAATTGGGAGCCAGAGAAGCCTACAATCGCAGACCACTGACACGTAGGTAGGGAAAGTTTGACAGGTTTATTGCAATGTTACTGTGGATGGAGATGGGTTGGAGTGAAGGGATGACTGAAAGACAGCCAAGGTGTAATGGAGAGCGGCAAAGGTAGCAGGGGAGAGATTGTCTGCAGGCAGGTAGACGAGCAAACTGGAATCAGGGTACAAACAAGCTTTAATTTGAGCTTACATTTAAGGGTTAAAAACACAAGGACATCTATTCTAAATTATACCAAAGCTACAGGCCTGCGCATAGCTACCACAGTAGTTGAAACAACAATCTGGCAACGAGTAGGGGAAGATATACTGGAGGGTGATGAGCAAACTGATGGCAGGCGTGCAGGTAGAGTAAGGACCCAGGAGTCAGGGAGAGCGAGCACACGAAGACAGAGAGACATACAGGAAAGCACAGAACACTGGGAAGTGGAGAACACAAGGAAACATAAGGGAAAATACTGGGAGTGGCCGTAACACTATTAAAAAGTAATGTGAAAAAGCTGAAATTCAGCATGGCCCACTGATTACTATTGGCTCTCTAATGCCGTGTTTCCACTGTATGGTACGGCAGTGCTAGACTCTGCAGGTACTTTCCTCTATGTAGTTTTTAACAGTAGCTAGTACCCCCTCAGTGTAGGTATGTTCAGGAGATAGCATAGTGACACCATAATTTCCTTTTAAAAGTTTTCTTAGCTTAGCTTAGCCCAAACACTAGAAGCAGGGGAAAACGGCTAGCTTCGCTTTGCCCAAAGTTAATAAAATCTACCAATCAGCACCTCCGAAGTTGACTGATTGATAGGTTATACGTTGTTGTTTTAATCCGTACGAAAACCAAAGTGTAAAAACGACAAATTGACACTTTACGGAGGTGATGCACCAGACTATTTCTTGACTTGTCTCTTAGTGACTTCTCTACTGATTGCCCGGTAACCTCACAGCGACGACAAGACTCCAGCGAGTTAACTGGCTGCTACAGGTAGCTTTCTATTTAAGAAAGTGAATAAACCGATTTCCTAAAATGGTGAAATATTACTTTAAATTTGGCAGCTTTTTTTTGTTGTTTGTCAAAAGCAAGCTTCAACTTGATTCAACAATGTTTCTAATATCTTAAACATTGTATGTCATGGAAATGATGAGCTAGAGGAAACTGTGTTTTTGACTTAAGGGAAATATTTTTCCCATTTGTAACATAATTCTTTGTTTACAGCCGTTCAGTTATTTGCACAAACTATGTTTTCCTCCAACAGCCTCCTGCTGCGTTTGCCAGAATCTCCTTTCCAAATGCATAATAAAAAAAATCAGCAGTTACATATGCTGTTGTTCTGATTCTGGAACATTTTGTTCTCGTCTTGTTTAAAGTCCATGTCCTCCAGACATGTGCTGTAGGTGGTACAGTATTTTACGTAATGCTGCATTTGTGCTATGCTGAAAAACACTGAAGATATTTGACATTCTAAGAAACTACTGGCTGGCCTTTCACACGAACATCTGCACTGGCCGGACAGGACTTATCTCTGTTGTTATTTTACATACTCTCTATCCCTAATATCATCACCACATTAGCGCTCCTCACTCAGACGTCCACAGTGGCAATCAGACACACACCAATCCTTGTTAGGTACGAGTGTCTCTGCCACGCTGAGCTGATGATGCCATGGTGGGGTTTGACTCGTAATGTCTTTCCCAGTCAGATATTTTCTGCCTCAGTCCTGCCAAATGACACCCGAGAGCTTTGGATCGCATGTTGAAGACATCACAAGTTTTACAGCCTGAACAGTCTGAATGTTTCCACTAAAGCGTTCTTATATCCTCACTATATTCCAAAATAATCTGCATCTAAATTAAACATGCATTCACACATAATATGTCGGAGTTACATGGTAACATTTCTAAAATGTTTGGAACTAAATAAGGTTTTTTGAATAAGGCATGGAGCTTTATTTGAATTGGCATTTTACTAGTTCATGCCTGCTCCTGTGCCACTTTCATTTAAAAAAAACACACCTGGGAGGAAAATAAATCATAAATCAGTGAATCTGTGAAGCCTGATTCATATTTGAAATGTAACCCTGATCCAAGCTTTGCAGAATAAATGCCATTCGATCATTTACTGCATCAAAATTCCTTTAAATCGTATTAAATGTTTTCTTCAACCCCTCGCATGTTAGCTGTTGAATATGAACTGAAATGAAAGACAGATTCACCGGCACAGGACAATTTAATTAGATGGTGCAGAAGAACTGGACAATTTAATTAGAATTGGATGGACATCAAAATGGGCTTTTATTGGATGAATTTTAAGGACTAGTTTAAGGTGGTTTATGTGATATTCAGCACATTTTAAAAGTGAGCTTAAAATAAACCCATCTAATTCAACTGTTTTTGGAAGGTGTACTTGGATAGCTTTTTTCTCTGTCTTCTGATCCGTATATCATAACTGGTCATGAATGAATTCCTTTTGGCAGGATGCTCCAATTTACGTATCACACTGCTACTAGCCTCCTGCAACCACACAGCTCGCATATTCACCATTTGTGCTTTTGTTTATTGGTTCCTGCTGCTGCCATTAGCTAAAGCCTTCGTGCATCGTGTTTGTACCTCATGCTTAATTGCTGAGTTGCTGCAGCACGTCAAAGTGCATTGCTGTCTGTATTTTTGACACGTGATATGAGTAATTATGACAGAATTTGTCCTGTTAAGGTGGATTCCCCACCCTCATAAAATGCTGACTTAGGCATTTCCTTTGCTTCCTGTATATGCACTGTCATGAAGGATTAATGCAACATCTCAATGGGGTACAATCATTTAAGTCTGGATCATTAGCGATCATGTCCACTTTGCTGACACTGGGGAAAATACGAGTTTGAACATACAAATAATGACTTTATGTACGAGAGATGTGGACAGGATGGTCTGTATTTTTGCCAGTGTTGGATTGAAACTCAATATGGTAAATGAGCAGAAAACAAAGAGTGTTTTAATTAAAAGCGTTGATATAAGAAATGTTTTAATGTGGAGAAAACCTCACAGCTGAAACCAGCTTTTCGTTTTGTAATATTTTGTGAGAGAATGAACTTATCAAGTCTCATCACAGAGTACTTTCATGAAAGTGCCTTGATGCTGGGTGCTTTGATGGTTTGTGAACTCAACAGCTCATTCAACAGCTGAAGGTACAATTACAAAACACGTGTCTGATGTTAGATAGTGCTAGAGGGCCACAACCTGAAATGTATCCCAGGCTGCTTTAAATCGTGTAAAGCTGCATCCTCAGTCAGTGATTCATTTCCATCACAGAGATCTGTAAATAATCAGATGTGTGCCTCATGAATATACAATATAAAACCTTTCCAAAGCCTTATAGTCTTGGATGCCTATATATTTTCCATTGTTGTGTGTTATTAATGCTCGCTCTGGCAGTAACACCCTATAAAACCATCATATAGCATGAAGCATTTGGCAGGTACAGTTTTGGGGGATTATCAGCAACTGTAAATGAACCACAGTGTTTACACTACGCTTTATTTTGTTTCCATGACGTGCAATTATAAGATTAAGACGGAAAATGCAGATATGTACGTCTCAAAGCTCTTTTCATTCAAAAACTTGTCAGCTAACATATAAAACTTGGTGTTTGAACCCAAACGTCTCTGGGAGGTTCGGCTCGCTTTGTTGGCAGACAAGGGAGCTGCTTGGCTGCTGCTTGGCCCAGTAAATCAGAAACAGACTGAAATGGAAAGAAAGAAAGAAAAATGCCCACCAAACATATCCAGACTCATGCAAGAGATTAATTAAGTCTCTCGAACGCCCAGTGAACACTTATGGTGCAGGCCTTCACTAACTCTGAACATGGTAAGGAGAAAATGATGTCACGCCACAATGAAAGAAATGTTTATGTGTTTGTCATATAAAAATGAGTAAGTAAGCAGCTTAGCTTATTGGGGAATGAAGCAGTTTAGGTCAAAGTTACAATTAGAGTTTGGAACCTAACCACGATGGTTAGAATTAAAGTTAATGACGTAATTAAAGAAGAGAAACAATTGGTCCCTTTGACCTCCACACGGTCTCTCAAAATATTTTAGTGTCAATTTACTTTCTTTCTTTTAATTGTGTCTTGGGCTGTAATCCTCTTGTGGTGTAAATATGTGATATATTATATAATATATTCCTTCTTCGTTGAATAGCTGCATCAAAGCGTTGGAAACACAAAGTGAGCTTTTTGGTTTTAATCTTTGGTATTCCTCAACACCTGCCAATGGAAGTGTTGTTTTCCTCTAATAAATGTAAATTCCTCCACACTGAAAGTGGTAGTCTTTTAATAAAGTTCCAGCTGTACACAATGGGCCCTTTCACACCTATTTCATTTGGTGCAGACTTTCAAACTTTTCAGTTTGATCCGAACTCAAATTGTGAAACAGAAAAGGAGTGGTCTCGGTCCGCATCAAATTGAACCGTGGTTCCATTGTGAAAATATTTTTTTAGGATGGATTGGACTTTCCAACCAATTAGGAAATTCTGGCAAGTTATCGTCAGAACTAGAACAGAACGCAAAAAAACCAAAATGAGCCACAGTAGCACATGGGGAGGAGGAGGAGAACGATTGTGTAACATCCGACAACTTTATAAAGAGTCAGTTGGAAAAAACGTACAAAGTTTCTGACACTTTTTAATGATGTTCCTCATGAGACAGGATGTGAGAGCAATGCCACCTGAAGAGTCAAGCCACTGGTAGCAGTATAGAAAGGTGCTGCTGACAGTAATGCCATAATATTATTATAGAGGAAGAAAAAGTTAGTTAATTTATTCTTCATTCATTCAAACTGCGATAGAAGGCTACCTGACAACATCCAGACATGACACCATCTACAAACAAGTATAGGGAGACGCAGCTCGCCTAAGTAATGATAGGTATGGCAGGTATGTCATTTATGGTTCCTTAGTGCGTTCACTATCATAATTGCAATGTGAAGGTAAAACATACCGAATCAAATTTATATAATGTATCAAAAAGGCGAATCTTGGTATGCCAATAGCACCCTAACTGCTGAGTTTGTCTTGAGTAGGACTTCAAGGCCGTCATCCTCCTTTACACAATAAACTTTAAACGACTTTGACATTTGTGTTCATGCAATGTTGAAAAAGGCTTTCCAATATTCAGAAAATAAACATTGCGAACAAAGAAAACTTTCTCACTTAAAGTGGAGAAATGACTTCACTAGTGTAAACTGAACTGTAGAAGATAAGAACATGTCTTTGTTTTGAAGAAAGCCTGTGTTGCTGAATTAAGAGTTTGCATAGAAATCCGATCCAACACCAGAGACACTTCTCCGCATGTCGAACAAAAACATTTCATGAGATGTGGATTAAATAATAATTAATGCACATCATCTATTCCCTAATGATTCATATCAAATTAACAAGATGTGATTCGGTTAGTTTCTCCATGCAGACGAAGAATGCATTCCATTCTGCTCGTGTTAATAAGACTGCATGCGTGGATTTCAGTTCCAGCCCAGCCTTGCAGCATATTTAGACGGTACGTGCTGTACACCCACTCATTCCCTGCAGCTAAAGTTCAAAACGCATAAAGGTTTGAACTGGCACAAGTACGCTGCAAAGACCAGGGAATAACCCGAATAAAAGAGTGCGGTACGGTTGAATATCTTACAAGATCCACATAATAATGAGGTACAACTCATTTGTTTGCAAGGATCCTTTTGTAAATTTGTGCTTTAGCAAATATTGCATCTCACATTGCAAGACTTTTATTGTTGATAACTAACCTAATCTCACTTCCACATTTTAAAACCATATAATCCCATTAAATCAGTGCTCTAATGCCATAATATTCAGCTGCCAGGCAGCTGTGTTTGACTGTATTTATTATAAGACTACAGACAGTACTGCCTGAAGATTGCACATTAACTCATATTTCTTATTATTTTCTCCTTTATTCTACAGACTAGGTTTGTAAAAGCTTAATCTATAATAACCCAGATCCTTCTGCTCTTTTTTAAACTATGCAATCACAATTAATCAATGTTTTAATTCTACGCTGCTCACCAGCCAGGCAGCTGTGTTTGCCTGATTCAACATATCCCTCTCCTTTATTACAGGGTGCGATGTAAACTTGGCCGGTCGGGAAATGTTCCCTCTTTCACTTCGCTTTCCGCCGAGCAGGAGTCTGTCACCATGGAGACAAAAAGTCCTGCCGGCCCTGAATGGCCACGTTTATACCAAAACACCACTTGAGAGAGTATTTCCGTCGCCTGTGTTTTGAGCCATGTGGGGCTCAGGGGTGAGTGAGGAGGACTAGTGAATGACTGAGTCGTCCCCCTGAAAAGGCTTTTCTTTGTGTGGGTGTACATTATTATGACAATAGGTGATGAATGTTTGCTTGGATTTAAAGAGACGCTATTCAGCATTGACATTCTCACACATTCACTGGGACTTAGTTGGACTAAATTCCTAAAAGAAGAGTCTGTATTATTGCAGCACTGATTATTATGTTATCTCCTATCCATTCATTGTGTTTTAAGCCTCCATGTCAGTGTCTATTTTACTGCAGAAATGGACAAACCTTATTAGACGGGCACTCATCTTACCTCAAACAGGATAAATACCCAGCTCACAGGCCAGTGTGTGTGTGTGTGTGTGTGTGTGTGTGTGAGCGGGGGGGGGGGGTGCTCACGAAAGGTGAACCAAACTGACAGGATTCCTCCAGTGTGATTATCATATGAATAAGTATCACACTCACAAGTAACACACAGCCTCACTTTGATTGGTCCAAATAAGGTCATTTCCCACAGTACCACTGGCCCAGAACCCAATTGTCAGCCTGTCACTGCCATCACTGGTGCCTCTACTCTGCATTTGTGTGTGTGTGTGTGTGTGTGTGTGTGTGTGTGTGTGTGTGTGTGTGTGTGTGTGAGCATGAATGTGTGTGTGCAGGGTCTGTTTTGTTCATCACGGCTGAGACACTCCAGTCAGAGATGGGAATGACAGAGCTCCTCCGTCTCATGCTGGTAAACTACTCAAGAGTCTGGGACGGGACTCAACTTTAAAGGCTTCCGTTGGTTTATCATTGAGAATGACATATGCCTTACGACAAACAAAACTGTCTTTCTCAAGGAATGTTACACATGTGCAGGTTTACTATAAAGATGTGATGCAGGAAACAGGTACTGTGAAAACTGGGAAAGATTATACAAAACGCATGCCAAATGCAAATGTTGTGGTATTTGTCTGAAAAATGCAACTAGTTGAACTATACTTGGTAACTGGGGACTCCATTATATAACATCTGGCTTTACGGTTTCACACATGCAGCAATCCAGAGTCCATCTCATCCCCCTTCACTGGTAAATGGAGCCACATCAAGGCTCCTCTTGCACCGACTCTCTAAATGAAACATCATTTTAGCTCGTTATGGTGAAGTAGAGCTAGTTGACCACAAACGGCATGACGGGTCATTCTCGGTATACGAGAACATGACGAGGATTTTTTCCCACAGTTGGTGATTGTGCGGGCTTTACGGCTGTCTTGGTACAGTATATTAACTATAAAGCTATGCACAAGAGGGCTTTTAATGGGAATGACACAAGTCTATGTCCAAAGCAGCTGATATAACATTGGAAGAAGAACAAACACATCACTAGCCTTCCCTTCTCCCAATAGCTGCCATCAAAGAACTCTTGAGCAAGGTAGTGAAGCTGCACATAGGCCAACATATTGTTTTCTCCGTCCAAATCCTCAGAAAGGCCGTTGCAGTTGGAATATACTCAGTAAACTCGACATGAAACTTTCCCATTAGTTTCCAGCATTACAATTGCTGACACAGCTGAAACGCTGAGAAAGGGCAAGGTGTTTAAACAAGTTGTTTATTGAGACATCCCCGAGGCTACATCTTCTATCTGAACCACACCCATCCTAGCTTCCATCTATTAAACCTGTCCAGACCTAAAGATACAACCAGTAATAGCTTTTTCAACATCTATATAGATGTTTTGTCTTTAACATTCTCATACATTATTTCCCTTTAAGGCTTCAATGGCTGACTTTAACGACCCTAAAATTATTTTCTTTCTGCTCAAGTTCGCGTGAGAAAGATAGTACGTGGTGTTTTGGATGATCCTGTAGTATGGGTGTGAGGTTAAATCGAGAGAAAAGGAAAAATATTTTTACAGAAAATAGGTTGAATAAATGGGCAGAGGGCAAAATAATAGAGAGATTTAGAGGATAAATAGAGCGTAGATATAGCCTCCAGCTCTTTTCAGAAAATTGTGTATATGTGTGTGTTTGTGTGTTGAGTGATGGGGCGACGAGGTGCAGGTTAGTCTCCTTACCCAGCGTGTCGGCACAGGCAAACAAACCTACAGAAGTCCCCATATGTCTCTATATTTTTACACAGAAACTACTCAGCAGATTTATCTGCAATGTAATCCAAAGATTATTCTTAAGTCTTTTTCATATATGGTCTGAAAATGTATAAAGAGAACAGTATCCTGCCTCTTTGAAGCAAGCCTGTAAGATTAGACATTTCTTTTGCCCATAGAATCACAACCGTCAACATCGAGCTCACTGCAATGCTCTTTTCGCTTTTGGCAAATCCTCTGAGGTTTACAGCAAAACGAAAAGATGCCGAGGTCACAACTTAATAGGGATCCATTGACCTCCCTCTGAAACCTCTTTTCTTCTAAGCGCAGGTGATAATACCTGCAAACCCCCTGCTCATCCTCCCACCTATTTTCAATCTCTCTTCCTGACAAACACATTAAACCTGAAATCCCACTTTTAAAAAGTGTAACTTTCCTTGATCCGCTCCCTTATAGGTATTTTTCTCTCTCTTGAAAGTTCTGTCCAACTCTTCTTTTTGTTTCTGCAGTGGGATATTGGTATCTGAGAACAAAGATGGCCGGGTAGCTTTAATTAATGTATTTGTTAATTGACAGTCATAAGGATATTCTGCTTTTGTCTGCCTGAAGGAGGCTAGACATCAGTTTCAGCTACAAATACTCTTCTGCTGAGGCCTCCCGGTAACAAGGAGGTCACAGGTTAGATCTCCACTATAAGTCTGCGTCCCTACAACAGCCACGTGTCGTGGCAGAACCGCCTCCTCACTCTATTTTACGAGGCCTGCTTTCCATCATCTGCCAGATATCGAAGGATTCAGACAGACCTTTCTCCTTTCTGAATTACATTTTTTGTAAAATATGCCAGGTATGATCTCATCGTTTGTGTTGGACACCTGGCTTTATCCAATACTTCACATCATGCTGTAATTCTCCTGGCCTCTGACCTTTTTCCATGCTAGTTATTTCCTCCTCTCGTTCCTTCCATCTGCGGACTCAATTTGAGCTTCTCTGAGTCTGTTAAGGATTACGTGAACCCCAGGCGACAAAATGCACATTAGCTAAGGTCATTATTTTGTACAAAAACCTGAAAAAGCATAGTTCTTATCCATCCGAAAGAGGAGTCTTCTTGAGACAGAGATGGACTGTTTGGAAACACTTGGGGCCACCACTTGTGTGGTCTGCCCTTTGCCTTCTGCTGGGAAAAAAGTCAAGTTGAGGGAGAACAAGCAAGACAGGATGGAACCTGCTCTTGTGCTATCTGATCCTCTTTAGTCTTGAGAGAAAGAACAAAAAAATGAGAGAAAGCAGAGAAAGAGAGCATCTGAGGGAGAACAGACTTTCTTCTGTGCTATTACTCATCCAGGGATTGTCCTTTTGATCTGAGCGGTGATCAAAATTGAGAGTTTAATAAAGTACAAGAAGAAAAGTGCTGGATTGGATTAAAGTAAACAATCTTACATGCAACAACTTCAATTATTGTCGCTCATCACGGTTTGATTAACCTCCCGGTAATGTTTACACTCACTTCAAAATAACTCTAACGCCTGAACAACAGCCAACAGATCCCCGCTGTAATATAACAATTGGTATAATGTTGTCATTTTTAATCAAATCTGCAAAAGAAGGACGTTTCAAAAACATATTTTTGGATGAAATATGATAAAAAGAGTTGAGGACTGATCAGTAACTCTTTGTGTACATGACACAAATCCATGATTGCTGACTGTATGGAAATTACAGACTTTGTTAGAGGTATCAAAGCAGAACTAAGTCTGGATTTACACAAGAATAGAGATGATTTATATAAAGGCTTTATCCATGTATCATCCTTTCCATTCAAAGTTCAATAGCTGGTTTAATGACCCAGAGGGAATTACGACAAGGAAGCAGAAAGAAGCAGACACTTGCTCGCCAACTGAACACATGGCTGCTGATGGAGACATTGCCTAATGTAGAAGTTAAACTTGTGACCTTTCTGCAACAGCATGACACCGTTTCTCTAAACACTTAGCCACGCCGAAGACTTCCAGCCATCATGATAAGGACTGGATCACTTTGGGTTAAAAAGCAGACCCATCCACCCTCCAACCCCCACACTTGCCCTGATTGGATCCAGTTTTGGCGGACCTAATCCAGAAAGCGCAATATCCTAGATTTAAAATAACTTCCCTCATTCATGAGTGAAACCTTTTTTTCAAAAGCAGCCACGTATCCCCATGAATTACATCCATATTTGTTGATTCTGCACCTCATGATTTACGTCCAATACTAACATCTACTGGATGAATTGGCGCAACATTTGGTACAGATATTCATGGTGCCCAGATGAGGTATCCAAATGACTTTGATGTTCCCTTGACTTTTCCCTAAGTGTCTTGATGAGGTTATCGTGTGTGGTTTTGAGTGAAATGTCTGAACCTTCATTGGATGGGTTTACATGAAATTAAGTATAGACATGCATGTTCCCCCTCCGGATGAAATGTAATAACTGTTATGATTCCCTGACATTTTATTTAATGACATCATCATCATCATAAAATGTTGGTGTATGACAAAATATCTCCAAAACTAATGACATTCCCATCAACTACATATGTACTTTGTCATTAGTGCTAATTAGCAAATCAACTAATATGGTGAACATCAGCATGTTAGCGTGGTCATTGTGAGCATGTTAGCATGCTGACTGTTAGCAATTAGCTCAAAGCACCACTGTGCCTAAGTACAGCCTCACAGAGTCGCTAGCATGGCTTAAGACAATCTTTCCCCAACCTTAACCATAAGGTAGGTGCCATGCAAATCGTCCAATACCAATGTTCTTTTCTGGCGATACTGCTGAAAATAAGACCATAAGTACTAAGAATTGGACCCCTCTACCTCCCACATGGCCCCCCAAAGTGCCTCCACCTCTGTTTTGGGCCAATAAATTCCAATAGACCCAATACTCCATTAAGGCAACCTCAACAAACCTAATCAAGATGTGTGGAATGGGGTTAAAACAGAGATGAGGAGGTGCCCATCTGAATAGATTAGACAAGTGTGTGTGTGTGAATGTGTTGTTTTGTTTCTTCCTGGGGGTAGTCAGTAAAGAGGCTGAATGAGGATGAATGACAGGGAGTGTGAAAGAGGGAGAAAGAGAGTTTGTGTGCAGCGTTCTCTGCTAAGCTCTACACAGGACCTATCATTACCAGATGTCACAGTGAGGGTGGCTGCCAGCCGAATCACTGCTTATTGCTATAAACTCCAACTCTCTGCCTCTTTCTCTTCTTCTCCTTCCTTCTTTCTTCTTTTCCCTCGCCCTGTCTCCCTTCTCCTGCTCTCTCTCTCTCTCCCTTTTTTTTTTCTTTCTTCCTCCCTTCTCCATTTCCAGCTGTTTTTGGATCACGCAGCGAGAACGGGGGAAGTTCTCCACCAATTGTTTCGGTCCTGAGAGGAGCTCGGCGGTCGGACCCTCCCTCCTTCTATCTCTCTCCACTCTGTCTCTCTCTCTCTCTCTCTCTCTCTCGCCCTCTCTCTCTCTCCTCCCCTTGTTGTGACAGAGCACACCTGCTTGATCTTGGCTGCACGCGCTCCGAGACCAATTACCCCATAGGCCCTCGCAGCCACTTCACAGTCTCATCCCCCCACTCGACTGGATTTTTGGGAGTCAAGCTCATCTCGCACACTTCTACTCTCTTTGCCTTGCTTCTACTGAGAACAGGTAGGTAAATCCTTTAACTCTGAGAGAGGAGAAAAGTATGGGTAATAGTGGGTGAAGCTAGGTTAGGAATAAGGAGTGAGGTTTCACTTTGGATTCATTTTAAAAGAGAGAGAGAATAGTCTTGAGAGAACTGCTTGCTTTTTGCTGGATGGTGACCTTTTTTATGACAAAGTCTAGTGTTCACAATTTAAAAGTCACATTATTAGCTGATGATGTTATTTTATGAAGATAAGATTACTGTCAACATTTGTTAAACTGGATTTGAGTATGTTTGAATAACTTCTTCATACATTCATTTGTGTAGATTATGGATATGTTGCCAGGTGTTGTTCCCACAGCTCACTTGGCTTTGTGATGAGAGACCTTTAATCATTTCCAGTCCAATCTGCATACAGCTCAGTAAAAAGAGCAGCGGCTAGGGAAGGGGGTGTGGTAGTGCAGTTGATGCTGGTACCTCACTCCCCTGCCAAAAAACGTATTCTCCTGGCCCATCGTAAATCTGCAAGCTTAAGTGCCATGTGAAGTTTTCAGCACTTTTTCAACACTTTCTTAC
Source organism: Cottoperca gobio (assembly GCF_900634415.1). NCBI lineage: Eukaryota > Metazoa > Chordata > Actinopteri > Perciformes > Bovichtidae > Cottoperca > Cottoperca gobio. Next base: position 3,625,694 of record NC_041377.1, on the reverse strand, counting down.
TTTGTTGCTTTTTTGTGGCGATTGACCAAGTGTTTGGACGCAGTGTTTGTTGATTGTTTGAATGCAACTCGTATGGAAGTGCATTCCTCAAGCTAGTTTGATACATGGCAAGTGACTCTGATGTGTAACGCTTACATAAAGACAAGGGTTTGAGTGAGAAGAAGGCATAAAATGCAGATGTTCTACTTAAGTTGTTTGCTTCTTCTATCATTCAACATTTGCTTACGTCAGTGGAAAAAGGCTTTTGTTGCATTAATTTGTTCCTTTCCTCTTTGTTTAGCTTTCTTTCATTCTTTTTCTCTCTCTCTTTTTCGTTCCCTGTGGCATTTGGGCAGTCTACAAACAAATGAGGGGGAAAAAAACTGCAACAACAATGAGGATTTCTTTGTGTTGATTCAGCCCATAACTGCTCGTCACGACGTTGATTTGGGAAAGTTGTTTTTGCTGCTTCTCACACTTTCCATTTCAGCAGTTCATTTGAGAATGCAACCAGACCATTTGAACCTCAATCTCTTATCTGTCTGCTCTGCAGCCCTGTTTCTTCTCAATCTGAACCTGCCCACCGTGGCGTTTGCTGCTGTGTTTTTTCACAGGAGCAGAACAAGACCCAAATTGCTAGGGGCAACTTAAAGTGAGGGGCTTTGAAGAGGAGATGGAAAAAAAAAAAGCTGTACCTGGCAACGCACAGTGCCATTAATCCCGTAATGGTACAGCTTCCTCTATCAAAGAGAGGTCTGAAGGCTTCCCGGCAAGCCACCACACAGCTCTCAGCTAACTCATTACATCCTTTTTACCAGTAGGAAAAAAACCTAATAAGGCTCAGCTTCACTGAATTGAGAGGACTGGAGTGAAACTGAACAAGGGAAAAAGTGACACTGAAAAAACACAATGAAAAGTGGGATTTAGAGTAGAGGCTAAAAGAGGCATTAAAATACAATCAGAACCAAAAGTTAGCGAATAAATGGTTAAGAGGAGACAATGTCCAGATTTGCACTCATGGGGCTGCATTGTTTTCCATCTGGACTTCAATGTCTGGGTCAAAAGGAACAATGGGATGGAATGGACATCAGCCATGAAGGAAAGTTCCACATGTTAATCTTTCTGGCCAAAGTTTAAAGGGTCACATAGAGAAAGAAAATACCATAATCTATGGCAGAGAAGCCGGGGGAAGGAAGGAAAAGAGCACAAAAAGGGAGGAGGAGATGGAAAGAGAAGAAAGGGAGAGAAGGTTGGGCAGTTCGTCCACATCTGTGCAGCGCAGACTGTTGATAATGAGACTGAGGCTGATGGCAGGCCGTCAGCTCTTCTCATGGAACAGCTGAAATGTGGTTAAACCACTCACTGGCTCTCTCAAACAACAGGAATGCTTTGCAGACCCTAAAATGATCCTTCAATAATAGTTATGACTCTGACACTGTCTTCTTTTTTCTGCATAAAGAAATTATACTGATTGTAGTGGTCAAAAGAGTATCTTGGGCTTTCTTGAAGCCAAAAACATCAGATGCAAACGTACATGGGAGCATGGACGGCTATTTTCCAGACAAGAATGATTTGGCCTTACTCCTATTACAAGAACGTTTTGGCTCTGAAATTGTTTGTTGGCCGTGTCTTTGCATATTTTCAGATACACATGTTCTCTCTCACAAAAATCCCCCGATATATCAGAAATTTGTTGAAAATAACATCTCCTCGCACCACTGCCAAAAGAAGGCCTAAAGTTTTTACATTTCACCACTATTATCGTCATCATGCCTATGTGTGCAATGGGCAAAAGGGCCACACGTGTTTTAAACGTCCTGTGGCCTTGTAAATACCTTCCAGTGATTCAGTGCTGACAGACGCTCTGCAGACGCAGGTCTGTGAAGAGCTGGAGACGAGGTAGCGGACATTAGTGCAGGACAGGATGGTTAGTTGGTGTCTGCTTTAAATCGTCTCCTCCATTGCAACATGGTTTGATTTGCTTAATGCTCAAGTCTGTTAATTTCATGCTGCAGAAGTCTGGATGATAGATTTGTTGATATGGTAATGTTATTGCGGGTATCCCATTCATTTTCTAAGCTCAACAGTTTCAATGAAAGGCAGTGACAAAGAGGAGAAAGTGACAAAGCAAAGGAGGGAAAATTACTTTACTCCCTCATGCGAGCTCTGCTTCCTGTCTGGGAATCATTAGTAATGCTGGGGCCAGACAAGGGGGAGAGTGGCGGGAGGGAAGAGAGGGATGAGACAAAAGAGGGACACAGGAGAATTGACAAGGATGCCGACGCCACAGGAAATGTCAACCTCCGCCCCTTTTTTCTTGGTCAGACGTGGGATGATGAATAGCAGGTTTCAGTGACACGAGAGAAGAAGATAGAGATGGTTCGTGTACATTTACCACACATCCTTTTTCTGGGATGTGGTAGATTGTAAATCTTTTGAAAATACAGACTAAACTTTCTCACAGCAGCTTGTTCTTTTTACTTTTTGCTACATCTTTTCTATACCCACCATAGTTCCACGTGCAGTGCTTCAACAGGCATCTGCTGACCGTTTGAAGCCCTTTACAAACTCTCTGAAAGGATTTGAACCATGATTTCAGTTGGAAAGGATCTACATTACAGATCAAGATTAAAATGTTTGGGTACTTTCTTCACGAGTATGTGAACAACCTCACCCAAATCACCATGTGTGTACCAGTTCCTGCCACATTTGCACAGATTAGTGTCAGTCCAGTCCAGTTCAGTTAAAATGTGTCAACTTTAGGAAAAGTCAGATCAAGTTTTCTAAACTGCAGGGCATGAAATGAAACAAATTGGAACATGCTTAGATTTCCAGCTTGCTTTGAGGATTCTTCTGTGGAAATGATAAGGGAAATGTCTTTTATCCCGTAACAGACATCTTCTTTGAGGGGATTATAAATGCTGATACCGGGGAGATGTAGAGTTTGCATGGTCAAGTCATGTTCCAGCATGCTTTGTTGGCAGCCCTCTGGGTTTAGCATGCACACACACACACACACACACACACAAACACGCAAGTGTGTTTGAGGAGCATGTGTCGTGAGTTCTATGTGTGTGTGTCTGAGGTGTCTTCTTAGAGCAGACCATCCTGCAGGGCCGGTGGACACATCAGAGCACACTGGAAATGAAAGAACCAACGCCTGAGGCACAGCAGGTTGTCTCATGCACAGAGGCTCATCCCACCTGGGAAAGCTGTGAAAAGCCTTGAATTTCAACTTTTAAAAACAAGATCGCGTTTGACCATAATTCCTTGTTTTGTGTTTTGAATTTAGAGTGCCCTTCATGTTCACAGACAGGCATTGGTTGACCGTGTACCCAGTATTTCACAACTCTTATGTTGACTCACAGCAATAAATCCCCCCAATGTGCAGGGCCTCCTTCTCCAAATCCCAAATCCCCTCACTCAATCATATTAATACCACTTACAGTATATCTTATTCTGAACATGTGGTAACAAATTGTTAGTTAATGTCCCAAACAATAATCCCTGATAAACCCTTATATTCCCTTTTCCCAGTTTAGGTCTTATCAACAACAATTCCTGGACCTGACTATGACTCACAGAGTAGCAGTAACTCTTGTTTTTACAGTAATGCTGCTGCCATTAAATGCAAATAGAGATCTAGCTTGAGATCACCTTCTTCTTCTTCTTCTTCTTCTTCTTCTTCTTCTTCTTCTTCCTCCTCTTCTTCTTCTTGCGTGTCTGGCTCACATTAAAAGCTGCTAAAGCGTTTATGGACAAAGGTTGATGGATTGATGGCAGCACACATGGAGGGCCATCTGAAATCCTGCACCAAGGCACATGTGCATGTATATGTTTATGGCCTTGTGGCCATGGGTCAAAGCAGGTAGATAAGGTTCAGTAATCCGGGGTGAAACCTCTGTTGTATTGTGTGCATTAGAATTCCTTTAAGCAGATCATAGTACACTGGCTTTGAAGATAAGTCTGAATGTTCCAGCCTGCAAGACGTGCCAGATGTGAGGAGTTCACACTAGTACCTCCTAGGGAAAGTGATAAACTGACTGTCAAACACTTTCCCGTAATGGCCATTAATGTATCATAACTACTACACAAACTCATCTGGCATCCAAGCAGGATAAAACAAACCATCAAAAGGCATCTACAATCACTTTTTAACCCAGGGGTGCTTTGCATCCTTAAATCCAAAACGACGCCAGAACGTTGCTGCCAAATCTGCAGACAAGGTTTCCATTGGATTGAGCTTTCAGCTGCGCTTCGATAAGAGAGCCTGACACAGCCAACATTACTCAGTCTGTCGAAGACTGGAACAACGTGTACTCTGGATCTACTGTATGTTCAGACCGGAGCTCTTTGTATCAACGCCTCCCACTACAGTACGTACTCCATGTTCCCCAAGTCAGAAAAAACGGCAAAAAGTTTTGCATGGAAAACTGCATCCACACATCAAACACTGTGTGACACAATTCCAGGCTCTAAGTGAAATCAGCCTTTTGAATGTTTTTCAGGTTTTTCCGCTTCATAGCAACAGAACAAGAGTAAAAAAACAAAACATTAAGAGGCAGAGCTTTTCCCATCCAACACAATTCCCCTCTGAATGGAAGTGATTTCAAGCTTGGTCATACTGTATGCAAGCACTGTAACCACTGCACTGAAGCTGTACAGTGTGTCAAAGTGGTGGCTGTTTTGTGGACAGTAACTATAATTACTGCTTGTGTTGAGAGTCCCTCTGAACCGTGATCCCGTCACCTGACGTAACCCTAACCTGGATTTTACACTACATCAGCAGATCTCGTTCTCTTGCTTTATTCACACATAAAAACATGCAACTATACTCTCAAATGACAGAACGTAAGCAAAGATACAACATATAAGCCTCCTGCACATGCACGCAGACCATATTACAAGCCCAAAGTCACTTTAAACTCTGGCCAACTGATGGTTTTGAGTTAGTTTCATCATCCTGGTCATGATGTTCAGGTTAAGGTCCGACCAGATTCTCACAAATCATTTGTTAGCAGCTGCGGCTCAAATCCGCCCTCCAATTATTGTGGCACCAAGAGGGAAGTCAACTTTTGGCTATATGCATGACAAGCAGATTGCTGGGTATTTTAAACTATGTGTGTGTGTGTGTGTGTGTGTGTGTGTGTGTGTGTGTGTGTGTGTGTGTGTGTGTGTGTGTGTGTGTGTGTGTGTGTGTGTGTGTGTGTGTGTTGCTGTGTAAAAGGTCAAGGAGTTTTGTGGATCTCCACGCTGCGAGGTTGTGTGGATGTGTCAACTGGTTTGTGGTTGTGTAAAAATAGAAGACAGCATATTGGAAGCGGGATTCTCACTGGCAGAGTATATGCAAAGGACTTTAATGGCAAACAAATGATTACTGGGATTCATTACTTTTGGATATAAAATGTAACACAGTGGCAGTCATGACATTTCCCATGATGCATCCCTTGTGTATTACTGTAAAAGCCAATGCAAATGTTATGCAGCAGTCAATGATGTGTCCAGATGAGTAGGAAGCTCGGCTTAATTACAAGTATTAGATACATGGTTGAAATAAATAGATTATTGCAACAAAAAAAATGTAACATTCACTAAATGGTAACTAAAATAAATGGATAAATAGTTAGATAAATGTGGGGGTACGTCAGACGACAAATCTTGTACACCCCTTTTATAGTACTTATTGCACAGCCAGAATTAAGCTTAGACCTCACCACTACATGGAAGAGGTCTTTTTTGTTTGCTCTCTATTCCTTAGTAACAAAATCATCTGACACCTCTGCGGCTTGTCCCTGTGGACAAAGTAATATTGTGTCATTTTCTCATTATGGTTTGCGCTAACCCCTGCTCTATCACCTTTCACCTTCTGCCTAAAACTGACCAGTAAAATAGCTTATTTGACCAACCTCACTAAATTGTTACACCCAAGTGTTTGACCTTCTAGACCCGAGCCCTCCACCTCTCACCTTTGCCCTTTGCTTCTCCTGACTTCAATAAATGTCTCTTGTTCTGTCTTTCTCTCACGGCATCCTTCTCTCTGCCCAGTAAAAATCAAATTCCTCCCTTCAAAGTGAATGAGAAATACAGTTAAACAGTATGTATGGTAGTTTCAGAACTAATCATAGACAGACTATTTTGAAACTGTATCCACCCAAACCTTTGAACTGTGTCCTCTCGTCCTCCAGGCTCCCTGCTAGCAGCACCATGAGGTCAGCCTGTCTCTCTCTGCTCCTGGTCACTGCCTGCTGGGCTCTGCCCTTCCGCCAGTCCGGCTTTTTAGACTTCATGATGGATGAGGCGGGATCGGGTGGGAATGATCAGATTACAGATCAAAGCTTCCCTGCCATGCCTCAAGGACCCAAGTGCCCCTTCAGATGCCAGTGCCACCTGCGAGTGATCCAGTGCTCTGACCTCGGTGAGAAAAGAAACCTCCCACTGAAGGTTCAGTACGGTTGTGTATAATCCCACACGTCAGTTGATCAATTGACTACTGATGCTACATGTAGCCCATAATTCCTAAAATCTACCAGTAGCCGTGTTTCCATTCACATATGTTTATGCACATTTTAAAGTATGGCGTTAGAAAAGCTGTATGGAAATGGTAAAATTTGGATTCCTCAATAAGTTCTGACGTAGTGAACATTTCACTCACATGACTGATCAGCTGTCTTCTCGGGTATTCCCATAACACACGTTAACTTGTCTTTGTCACCCGAGAGCAAGAAACATGGCCAATACTAGCTCACACGAAAGAATAAAAAGAAATTCCCCCAATTTAATACAAATTCCTGATCACCTCTCTCCATTTTTCTTTATTTGTTAGACGGCTAAAGGGACTTCTTCTTCGGTTACAGCCATACGTAGCCCTTAGAACCAACTTCTGACAAAACTAACGCGTTTAATTCACGTTTATCTTTTGCGACATTTCAAAAGTTTGCTTAAAATTAGCTTGACAATGGAATGGAAACTCAGCTAGTATGAATTAAGGTTCAGCCTCAATGCAACGAGCTTCTTGTTCACTTCCATTTTCTTCATCCACTCCTCCATTTGGATCTGGATTTCCAACAAATGAGCTCACTTAAATGGATGTGATGAGATGAGGTTAGTCGGGTGCCTGCAGTAGTTTTACTCTGCTTTTATTATGTTGCGTGACATTAATGTTTTTCAAAAGTCCCTGACTTCACAAAGCATCTCCACCGTCCACCCAAACCCACAGGATCATTCCAAGGGTTATGTTATGTTACGCATTATTGTGAAGTCCTCCAGAGAACATGACACCGATGTTGACACTTTAAATGCTAACAGATGCTGTGAGCCTTATTTCACTTCCTGTAACAATTACATTATTTTCCCTTTCTGGCCAAACTGTTTTTTAAACAGCGGTGGAGACTAAAGGTTAGATTAGACATTTGGAAAGTCCTGAACATTCCCCAATTTTAACAAGCTCATTTCTCAATTTAAATCTTACTCACCAAGGTCGAAAGACTACAATTACTGAGTCGGCTTTTTAATTCAGCACAGTCACAACAATTTACTTCAATGTCATCTTCGTTGTTTGGAGCGTATCCACTCTGTTTGTCTAATGTGATGTACAGCGTATACAACAGCTTGAGTCATCTCACAAACTTTGTCATAGAAAAGTCCCTGACCTCATTTATTCTTGCATAAAAGTGCTTCGCTACGCATCGTTTTTTGGCTCTGCTTTTATTTGGAAAGGATGGGGCACAAACTTTAAGGAGGCAGATGAAGGAGAAGAGGGAGTGACACAGATGGACAAGCTAAATAAAATAAAAAGAGGAGTAGACAGACATAACCAGCTCATAACCCTTCGGTTTAATAAGCTTAGGGCCGGGGGTTGAGACTGTGAAATGCAGTTAGGCAGGTGGCTCAACAGTCAGAGCGACAGACAGTTGGAGAGTTTGATGTTCGGGAAAGGTTTGTTTCCATTACATCAGTCACCAGCCGTGGCCCCAGTCAGCAGCAGCACTTTCTCCAGAGAGCTTGATTCTCAACTCCTGCATCAGCGCCTCCATCTGTTCCCCAGACCTGCCGCCCTGCACAAAAACACTCACACGTTAAGACACACACAGGATTAAAACCTATATGTATATATTTGGGCACACAGGGACCGGGCAAGACAGAAGAGTCTGTTCACTATCTCGCTTTTGTAGATGTGGATTTTTCTGTGCTCGTTTGCAGCTGGCAGGGGAGAACATTTAGCCTAGGGTTCAGATGAGTTGTGATTATATCTGCCAACTCTGTTAGAAAGAGGTTTTGCTTCTCTATAGACTGACCCAGCAGTGTGTTGTTCTTGGTTACAAGCATTAAGACTTACAATCAGCAGCTTAAAAATGTATGCTTTAAAAAACAAAAGTGATTCTGTAAGTTGTGGAGTACTAAATCAAGACTTATAAAAACATCCCATGAGGCAATCGGGCTTTTGATGTGGAGGCCAGATCAGGTCGTCTTGCCCGGCCAGGAGCGCCAGACACGGAGAGGACATTACATAAACACTGTCATTAATGCTTGAAAGTGCTTTAAATGAGTCCAGCCAAGTCCAAAACAATCATACGCTTTATATCCTAATGACTTTGCTTTAAAATGGAGTGATTAATAGTGACTATCATAATAGAGGGGAGACTTAAAGCCACGTTGTTGGCTTTCAGCTGAAAAGTGAGATGCTGGCCGAAACATGATTCGAACAAATTGTTTATTTTCACTAGTCAGTTTATTTCATTGTAGTGCTAATTATTTCTGTTTAATGCATTTTTCTTTTTAACAAATCTGGCTGTTACTCTGCGAAATTCTCTAAGTGATGTGACACACACTAACAGACCCATTTTAAACTGTTTAAATGCTTTTTAAAATACTGGTGGTTTTGCATTTCCATAAAGTCGGGGTGCTCGCAAGATGCAGCTTTGAAAAAAAGAGTAATAAAAAGTGAAGCAGCAAAGTCGGACTTTGAGAGGAAGAATACAAAACAAAGTGTGTGCAAGTATAGAGGTATACGATGTGGTGCTGCAATGATGGTGGCGACTACAAACAGCTGTGATAGTTTGTGGGTCATCCTCTACTGAGTTGGAAAAGCTCACAGAAAAGCAGACCGAGCTGGAAGTGATGTTTGGGTGAGTTGAACAGAAGTCGTCACAAGCTTTTAGGACAAAATGTCTCCAGACATACGTATGTGGACTGGAGATGCAGAATGTAAGCTTCTTTGTTAAACAGTTTATTCTACGCCTCGTCCTCTGAAATGTAAACTGCTTATTATGAATCTCAGTGTATTTTGTTTGGGTTACCACGGATGCAGAGGAGGGCTCCCAGCTGTCTTCTTTCAATGTTTTTTAAAAGCAGTCCACTCAACCTCACAGATTTTCTGTGTCACATTAGCCATGACGTGCCACGATAAGGTCCAAGCAAAACGATTCAGCGTGAGCTAAGTGTCCAGGTATGCAGTCGCTAACTTACTCCAAAGGAAATTTGTTTTAAGGTCCATTTCCACCATATGTGCCTTGGAGCACATCAAACTCCCTTTGGAATTTCTCTATAAAAGCCATTCTGCTCTAGTCCCTATCATCGAGACTAAATGTAGCATGCTACGTTGACAAAGCAGACTTTGTTATTTCAGAGTGTCGCTACTGTAAACTCGGTTACTCTTCCCTGCTGTCATAACAGTTCTTAAGAGCTTAAAGCCCCGGAAAACTTAGTTTCAAGCATAAAGTACTTCTCCACACCATTCAATATTCCTAACTAAATGAGCAATCATTTAAGTTAACGCTCAGAAAGAACCTAGTTACTACTAGTCAAAGTAAGAAACTTTAACCTTTAACATACAACAGACCTGATTTACAGGACGAATGGTCCCCAGTGTGTAGCTTAGACTCTACAAGAGATGAAACTGAGCATCAAACACTCTAACCATGGTCATAGAGACGCTTAGTTAACCATTCTGTATCCATTTCCTGCTGAGGTCAGAGTTTGGTGAGACTCTCGTCGCCAGAACCAGGGTTGTCACCGCCTCACCCCACATTTTCCCATTATCAATCATTCTGATGGATTTATTGCATTTGCGTGCTTCTAACCCTCATGCCCTACAGTACATCTGATTAAACGTTTCTTTAAACAATATTCTCCATCAGGTCTGAAGTCAGTTCCTGTGGACATCCCAGACGACACCACCCTGCTGGACCTTCAGAACAACAAGATCACTGAGATCAAGGAGAATGACTTCAAGAACCTCAAAGGACTACATGTAAGAGACACTTCCATCTGCAGAGATTCCTGTATGTGTATCATTCCTAATGTACAGTAACTCTTCTTACGGACCTTGATGATTCACATGGGGAAACACATTTCATTAATTATTAGGCTGTTCATGTCGGAAGAGTATTAAGGTCAGGCATAAGGGGACAATACAGAGGAGGAAGGCTTTCTTTTAATATTTCGGGGGTTTTTTTGCACAGAACTAAGTCGAAATGTTGAGAATAAAGTAAAACTTCAGGCAAAACAATATAGAAATCTCCAGAATAAATGTTAAAAATGTTGAGAGTAAACGTCAAACATTGAAACTATTAGCGTTAACGTTAACTTTATTCTCAATATTTTACTTTATTCTCAAAATACAAATTCTTCCCTCCTCTCATTTTTTGTTTTCATTCTCCCTGGTCCTATTCTCAAAACATGGACCCCACTTCACCTCCCATCCCAGACTCTCTGCAACATCCTGCATACATCCTCCACTCCCCCAGTCACCAGGTGCATGGAAACTATTTACCCGTAGGCCTCGCACCCTCACGCCTTCAAACTTCTAGAGCTTTCTTGCTTGCAATAAATACCTATGTCTGACAGCCGGTGCTGTTTCCTCTGTAATGTAACTGGCCTCTCAAGGGAATGGACCACATACTTCACATTGCCTCGTGTCTGCTTTTCAGCAGGAGTGAGAGTCCTCTGAAAATGCTTGAGGGATAACTCTAGAGTGGACTTGAACTCGACCCTCCATCTTGGGAGAGCTGCTGAGATCAAAATGTCCTGTTTTTGTAGAATCTCATCTGGAAAGTATTTATAGAATGTTTAACTGTCCCATGGTGCATTTGAAGCAAGAAATGTTTCAGAGTGGAAAACAAAACAGTGAAAGCCACTTTGAAGTTCCCCAATAATAGAACTTTAAACATTCGGGTGAATTTGAATAAGGAACTGAAAGAAAACCGACTGTAAAGATGCCCAAGTGAAGCTCTACTACACTATGCAGCAAGAATAAATAATATCTCCACTAGTATCTCATCTCTCTCGTATTCTTCCATATAGGCTCTGATTCTGGTGAACAACAAAATCACCATCATTCACGCCAAGGCCCTCAGTCCTCTGACCAAGCTGCAGCGTCTCTACCTGTCTAAGAACATACTGAAGGACATGCCCGCCAACATGCCCAAGAGCCTGCAGGAGCTGCGCATACACGAGAACGAGATCACCAAGATCAAAAAGTCCTCCTTCCAGGGCATGTCCCAAATCATCGTCATGGGTATGGAAATAAAATCATTTTCTGATTTGTTTAAAAATGCAGATATTTATTAGGATAGCAGTTTGAAGATGTGTGAGGTGTGTTGGCTACACTTCAGCAGGAGGGGGGAGAATATTTACCTGCTCCAAATGTTCCAAGGAAAACAATAGGCACAATCACACTGGTACCTTTCAACCAGCTGTGAAGGATTTAACATTTTACATAGGAATTTATAATGTATTGTTCAAGTGGTTACTTGCATGGGAATTATACATTTGATTTAATTTTAGTTTGGAAAGAAATAGACCAGAAGGGAAGTTTGCCTCGTGGCATTACACTGTTGAGACAAGATTTACACGTCACAGTCTGGAAGTGATGAGACTGCTAGTAGCAACTCCTCTCTAACTTCCTGTTCTATAAATTAAGAAGTGTCATTCTGTCATTGCTCAACTAAAGCTCAAAGTGTGGATTCAATCACTTGAAGTGTAATGATAAGAGAATTACAATCTGCAACAAATCAGGGAATCTGGTGTGGAGAAAAGCTGAGTTTCAAAAACAAGCTATTCTCTTGCCCAAGACTGTGTTTACTCATGACTCAGCTCTATGTTCCAGTAATACACCAGGAGAGGAGTTAATTTCATAGACGTGATCCGTTACGGCTGTTCTCTTCTTCTTTCTCTTCTTTTTGTCTGTGCTCACATAGTGGTTTTTTATACATTTGTTTCAGAGCTCGGGTCCAACCCTCTGAAGAGTGCAGGAATCGAGGCCAATGCTTTTGCCGACCTGAAAAGGGTCTCTTACATTCGCATTGCAGACACTGACATCACCGAGATCCCCAAAGGTAAAGTTCTCGTATCTCTTCCCACAAATAATTTGGATTAGTTTTATCCAGTCAGGGTCAGCCATAACTCTTCTATCAAAAGAATGCATGGTGGATTTAAGTGTACAGCAAAACAAAGGGCTCATTGTGAAAAAACACACAAACTCTACTGCATGATAATTCAAAACTAGCAGGGTGGATATTTAGTCAAATTATTTATTGAATAATCTATTGGATTTAATAGATTTAAAAATAGCCACACCTTGATAATTGATCTGTTTATTAAAAGGTGAAATGTAATGTTTTGTTCGTGGTGTTAATCCGTGTGTTGTGGGTTGTCAGGTCTGCCCAGCTCTCTCTCTGAGCTCCACCTGGATGGAAACAAGATCTCCAAGTTGACAGCTGGCAATTTCCAGGGCCTGAAGAATCTTGCCAAGTAATAAGAATTATGATTCTCTCTTTACATAAACCCATATTAACCATATAATTAAAGAAAGACCATGTAACTATTGCTTAACAGCAGCCACAGTGGCCACAAATGGCAATTACAATGCAATTGGGCATTGAGTTTCCCATAATTTCCTAATAATCCCCTGAGTCATGTCTCCTGGTGACGTACGCTGTGTTAACATCTTGTTTTACTTTTGTTGTATAACCATTTACATGTATATTTGCACAATGCTAACACTCAGCACAAGTAGAGGGTCATAAATTCATTGATTGGATAATGTCTATCTATCTCTAGTTTGCTTATAATGTTAGCTCACAGCTCTAGTTAGCCTATTTAAAGTTTGCTAACATTAGCCACCATAAGATAGGCTACTAGTTCCAGACCAAGTACGTTTGTAGCAGATAACCCTTAACTGTATTGATTTTAACAAGGTGCTTCTTATTACTTATACATTCAGCTTACTTACTTATAAGTTCAGGAAGTTTGTGTCACTTGAACAATGTTAGTTACACTAGCTGTATCTATCTAAAGTGTGCTAACATTAGCCTAACATTGGTTAGCTAACTTTATGTTAGCTAACTAATGTTAGCTAACATAAAGTTAGAAAATCTAAGACCTAAACAGTACTTTTTGGATAATCAAAATAACTGGTTTGTTCATAAAAATGTGGATTCACTGTGTTTATAAGATTACTGCTCATTGTGCCAAAGAGGGCATACCATACTCGAACAATGAAGGCTTTGATACATGTGTGGATGTTGGAGAGGATATGAGCAAAGGATGGTTTTTATTTCCCACTCGCTCATTATTAAGAAATAGACTGGAAAAGTAATGGCCTTAATGACAGGAGTAGATTATTTTCAGTATCTTCATTTCCTCAGTAAAAAAGATTTTTGTAGATAATTTTGGCAAACGTTGAAGTCACCATCTTGGTTCTCCACTCATGTAATTTGTGCTCTCGAGTTACATGTTCTTTTACACTATTTGCACATTTCCATATCTCATCTTGCTGATTTTTTCTGCAGGTTGGGTCTGAGCTACAATGAGATCAGCTCTGTGGAAAACGGCACTCTGGATAACGTCCCCCACCTGCGAGAGCTGCACCTCGACAACAACGCTCTGACCAGCGTTCCCTCTGGCCTGCCCGACCACAAGTACATCCAGGTACAAACTGCTTTCTTTAGCATTTTAATTACAGTACTTGTGTATCTCACTGTTATTAATCCGGGTTTAAATCCCCAACATGGTCACAGGAAGATTGCTATTGCAACCATTTAGTTTCAGCAAATTAACTCTGCTTGAGCATTTATAGTTATGTTTTTCATTTTGTTACGGTTTGATCAAACTCAGCTCATTTTCTCTGGTCTAAACCATACTGGAACAGTTTACTTTGTTGCTTTTTTGCATTTGGTTTGTTTAGGTTCACACAGCCCGATTACAAGTCAACCAAGGCCTTCATAACAAAAGTCACATGGATTCATTTAGTTGGTAGCTTATCATACTATAATGTTACAGTTTCTGGCAGTAGGGGGGAGTGTAAACAGTCCTGATTCAGTGCCCTTTAACTGTAGTTTGGCCTCAGTTTCATTAGGCTTCTCAAGACAGTAACTGCTGCATCTATCCCATCCCCAATAAGTAGTAGTAGTAGTAGTAGTAGTAGTAGTAGTAGTAGTAGTAGTAGTAGTAGTAGTAGTAGTAGTAGTAGTAGTAGTAGTAGTAACAGGATATAACAAAAGAATATGAATGTGGGAATATTTGAATACAGCAACTTTCAAATTTGGGATGTTTTGTATGAAATAAAAATAAATAAAAATAAATGTAACTTTAAAAATATCACTATTATAATAGTAGAAGGTCAAGCCAAGATACGACAACGTACTTACTAAGGTTCTTTTTGTGGGACTCAATGAAGGGCTAAGTTTTTCACATTTTTGTGATCTTTTACATACAGTATATTTAGCTCTTTATGTTTGTTTTCTGTCACATGTTCCGTTGTATAAGATGGAAATTGTACTTTGCTATGCCATCTCAAGTGTATACGTTGGTGTTTTTTCGGCCTTAGCAGCTTTGGAATCTGTAATTAGCATTATATTGTTTGCCCAAGTGAGTTTGTGGCACGTTCCTCCTTTCATTCTTATTTTGAGGATCCTTCTCATCCCCCTCAGTGCTGCATGACAAGGGCCACTGTGCTCACAACACAATGCTCAGCTGCATGGTTGTTTTTAGCCACTTTTATGTATATATATATATATATATATATATATATATATATATATATATATATATATATATATATACACACTGTTTTAGGTTACACATCCTGAAGAAAGAAAGAAAACAATTATATTAGGCAATTTATATGGTGACTTATGATTATCTTCTTTATCCATGCACGTCCCCCTCAGTGACCAAAGGTTGTCATTACTTGAATCCTGTCTCTAGGTGGTCTACCTCCATGCCAACAAGATTGCAGCAGTGGGAACAGGAGACTTCTGTCCTCCTGGCCTCAACCACAAGAAGGCCATGTACTCTGGCATCAGCCTGTTCAGCAACCCCGTCCCTTACTGGGAAGTTCAGCCCATCACCTTCCGCTGCGTCTTCGACCGCTCTGCCATCCAGCTCGGCAACTACAGGAAGAAGTAGAGCGCCTCTGCAAGGAAGTGTGTGTTTGTAAATGAGTGTGTGAACGTTTTCTAAGTGTGCATGTTTGACCACAGCTCCACAACACTGACCCCTACCAACACTGCCTCCCCCGCAAATGATGATGTCATTAATCACATTTCAAAACTTTAGTGGACTTGGACTTCCAATGCAATGTATCATTTTCATTATATAGCTTCAAGATTGGTGCACCAGTAGCACACACGGCTTACAGCAACCACCAGCATACTACGTGAAGCTCTCACACACAGCACACCCTTCATAGAAGCAGTTAGGCACGCATTAACATTGCAAATATGTTCTCACGTACATACTGTGACATATTATTTTCATTCAGTGGACACATTGAAATTCAGAGATGATCCCTAACCAAAAAGATTTGAAACATCATTCAGTGGAAAATGTTATAAATCTCACTTTAAGTCAACTTTCTCAACCTTTAGCCATTGTATGAATTATAAGAAAGCTAGCCTGTAGAGCAGGCAGCAAGGGGTTAACTTGTGTTTTACAATTCCTTTTAACAACTGGTATAATAGAGTGTACTAGATATTACCTGTGTACTAGGAATAGCATTGAGAGTGTATCATTACCATGCTGCACTCCTTGAAAGAACGTCAAGTTTCTATTTGTATTGTACTCAATTCAAGTAGAGATAAAAGCAACCGTGACTTCTATCACATTGTGCTTTCTTGTGCTTACTTCAGCGTTGATTTAGTTCTGGGTGTTTTTTTACACTTTTTCTTCTTCCCATCTCCTCTCCTGTTCCTGTCCTAGTCTGTGTTATTCCATTAATAAAAATAAAAGTGAAAATAGCTTATAACAAATGTAGAATAAACCATATATGTTTTAAACAGAAGCCATTCCCAAAGATTTATATGCATGCTCTTGTATTTTTTTCCTTTCAACTTGAACCTGGTGCTTTCTGGAATCCCTTGTTAATGCTTGTATGTACTTCTCTCCATGTTTCCCTTATTTCTTTTTTTTTTAAGAGTCAAGAAAAATTGGATGGTGTATGTGGACCGGCATGCCCACTGCAACCATGTTGGTGTGAATGTTGTATGTATAGACGCTGTATATAAATGCTGTATAAAAACCTCTCATTTGCTTAAAGGCACAAGCACTTACCATAGCCCAGACTTAATATATCAGCAACAACGGTGTTCCTCTTTTTTTTCCGGAGCAGGGGCTCCAGCTAAGGTGTCCTGAACAAAATAAAAATACTAATGGAAAAAGTAGCCGTTTTTAATGGATGTAATGACCAAAAATTGCATTAATTATGAATGATGTGAATGGAGATCTGTGCTCCCCGTCACTGGATGGCACTGCAGTAGCTACAGCACAAATACAAAGAGGGCAGCGGTTTCCTGGCGAACAAGGTCAAGAGGAGGCACAGGTAAACTGTACAACATGTGAGACACTTTAACAATAAAAAACAAACACACACATTAAAAGAATGTGCTACAGGGACATATTTATGATAGAAAACCTTGACAAACCCTTAAGATTTCCAATAAGGTCACCATGGTTGACTCAAAGATATTAACATTTTAAGAAAACTAGCTTTTTTATTGAGATATCGGTAAATATCAATGATAGTTTTGGTAAGGACTTGTCAAAGGAAAGAAATGTCCACATTTCAGCCTCATGGGCACTTTTAAAAGTTATCAATCGTTTTCACTTTTATCAGGTTTCATATAACAAAGCACTGGTTTCTTGTCATCTGGTAACAATAAGTCACAGCACAGATGTTACAACATCGAGACTGTACTGCTGTCAAAGAGTAAATATGGGTTGGATTTTTCTTCTACATTCTATGTAAGTAATATGGGGGCCATTCATCAAGTTCATTCACTCCAGATATACATTTCACAGAGACTTATAGGAATAGATGAGTCTCAGCTACTTTTTTTGCTTTAATTAAATCAGCATTGAACATTAAATCAATATAATATGAAAAATAACCTTTTTTAACTATTTATTTTATTTTCTTCAAATCCTTTGAGAATTATGGTTCATAAAACATTAACCACCAATGGGTGACACTACATGCAGTACTTGTTCCAAGTGCATCCTCCCATTTATTTTCTATATTTCGTTATCCTGTGCAGGGACTCGGGGGTGTGGAGCCATTCCCAGCATGCATTGGCCAAGAGTCAGGGTACATCACGGGATGTACTGTATACATTTATAGGACATATATGGATCTATATATACAATTAGACAGATAGCACGTTCAGTTTAGAGTCTCCGGTCCACCATGTCTGTGGTTTGTGGAAGGAAATCATAACTCCCCGAGGAAATCAAACTGACACATGGAGAACATGCAGCGCACAGGCCAGCAGGTTAGATAATAGATCCCCATGTCTTGTGGGGAGTGTAAAGGTTAGGTGGAAGGTCTAAAGAAAGTAAAAAAATATAACTCATGGTAGATTACTTTGCTTCTAGCTACCTCTGCAGCCTCTAATTCATTTGGATGGGTTTTGTGGTCTGAGGTTAAAAAAATATTTTCACACGGACCATTTATGGCCCCTGAGCCACCAGTGATTTATAATCAGCCATTTAAGAGACTGTAATGGGAATATTTAGGTTTTAAAAAAAAGAAAGGGAACTCCCTTGAGACATGTGGTTGAGACTCCTGCCTCTGGAAGCAGGTTGTACGGTATTTTATGATCAATTCTCATAAGAATAGTTTTTCTCATTTGATGGCATTATGTGGAGCCTCACAAGTGACAATTATCAACAACATGCTTTCTGATTAATCAAAAAGGGAAGTGAATACATAAAAGTCAAATGAATCCATTTCATTTTATTCATTTTTTTACCGCAAAAGGCTATTACTTTTCTTTTTAACTGAGCAGTTGATACCAAAAGTATTAGTGCATTACCGCCACCAACTGTTTATTTTCAATACACCCATTTCTGTTTCTCTATTTTTCATTTTCCACTTATGTTAGACACACACCTGGACCAATCAAACAATTGTAATGACCATATAAGCAACAACAAAAATGAGAGGAAATGTTGGGAGTGAAACGGGTAGAATATATAAAATAGTGTGGGTAGAAATAGGTGAATGATTTAATCAGTGCTAAGATGGGGAACACATTATAACAGAGTTTGCGTTTTTTCATCAACTTGAAAGGTTGGCACTTTCGGGCCTCCATAGTACTGTCTCCCTCACTTAAAATGCAAACTGTGTGGCGTTAAATTACAAATAATGCAAACAACCTACCCAAAAAAAGAATCTATGAAAAGAAAAAAACATTTAAAGAGTTATGATTGGCCCAGAATTCTTCCCCTCTGATAGGACTTGGCCGATTTTTTGTTTTCTTTTCAGACAAGGACAGACTGAAAAGCATCAGTGTTTGAGCTGTAGCTCTCATCCCAGCACCTCAGAGTCAGTTTAATACAGCAACGTGAATGTACTTCAATCTGTTGCCCCCATGTGGTGGATATTAGTGCAGCACTTTATATTCTTTGTCTGTCCCCGTGAAACACACGGTGAAAGTATGGTGCAACTGGATCTCCTCAACGGACGTCTATCTTCTCTAGACCATAAGCACTTAGACTTATTGCTTTAGGCCGGCTGCCAGTATTTATGCGTGTTGGTGCAGGTAGATTGAGGTGACTGTGAGGTTTAAGTGAATGTGTAAAAAGCTTGAGGAGATGTACTTCAAAAGAAAAATCAGTTGTGTGCTAATATGTTTCCATCGACTTAATTCGGGGCATATTTGCACATACTGTAAACTCATTGCTTAGTGTGTTTTCACATGAGTGTGTGTGTGTGTGTGTGAAGTGCCTGTCTTGTGGCGCTTATGCAACCAAAGTAAGCTGAGCTGCTTCACCGTGTTGAAAGCAATGACGGTGATCCTGCCGAAGAGCAGATGTGATACACATTTATGCAGAAGGTTATTTCAATCTGCAAATCCAAACTATCAAATGCAGACTACGCACAAACACCTGGGCTTACCTGTCTGATTATATAAAATTCCTCAATCAAATCCTCCTATCAACACCAACAAATGTGCTAAGCCCTGTTATTAGTGTTTTATTGAAAAGACAATACACTTTAGCTCTTAATTTAGAGATTGCAAGAAGATCCAAAACTGGTTTGTGTGACACGTGTAGGTAATTTAAACACAGAGGAACAGTCTGTTGTGTAAAGCCGATCTCCTTGTCTGATTTTAGGGTCAGTTCATTCTTGCAGCACGTGTGAGTCCATGAGAGACAAGGTGAGAGAATCACTTGGCCTGCATCGACATGAGCCTCTCTGGTTTTAAGCGCAGTGCTTACCACATGGCCACATGGTAGGAACAGAAGGTGATGTCTGGCTGCTGTCTGAGATTTTATTAGAGGCCTCTGTGTGTCCGTGCCAAGAGGTCCAAGAATATCCCTGTTTGCTAATATGCTTGCTTAGGATCTTCATCTGTGTACCTCTGTCAGAGCATGTGTAGGCCTATGTGTATCTTAGTTGTAAAGTTTTTTTTGTTTGCTCAAGGGCTCGTATTTATGTGTCTGTAAATGTGTCTGTGTTTAGTGTTGACATGGAAAAAAATCCAGAGAAGATAGTTTACACTTTTATCTTTCAGCTTCCAATCATGATATAGAGACTGCTAAGGCTATATATTCAGTGCTGATTTACTAGTCCTGTAAATCATTCAGCAGTCATACACGAAGTTGTGTCTTTGAAATTGAAATCATCAAATAGTAATGTTTTGATTAAAAAAACCTTTCTATTGCAGAAAAGATCAAAGTTATTTCTAACAACTGACTGCATGAACCTCATGTCAGACATGTCCATACAGCACTGCATGCCCTAATGAGATATAGTTTAGCATTATTGCTTTGGGTAAATTAAAATAATTCAAATGTAAAAATAATCCTGAATACATATGCATTATAGAAATCGTTGTAAGTGTAATTTACTCAAATCTGGTTTAATTCCCCCAAAGAAGAATTGACCACTTGTTAAGCCCCTCTCTGTTGCTATGCCTGCATGCTTTCCATTAAAGCACAATATAAAACATGGACAGATTTACCACTCAAAAAGTTTACTAGTAGTTAATTGATTACAGACAGAGGATCACAAAAGCAGGCTTACAACCGTAAGACAACAGTAGATCATATTTATATCAAACATAACACTCTTTGGCTTAATTACATGTTTTCAAACTGTATATTTTCACTTTAAACATTGCAAGAGAGATGGCTTTTAGGATAAGGGCTTATCCAATGTGATTATAACATGACGCTATTTTAAGTGATGGTGCTGGAGTGTATCTATCCATCCATCCATCATCTACCGCTTATGCGGGATCGGGTTGCGGGGGCAGCAGCTCCAGTAGGGAACCTCAAACTTCCCTTTTCCGGGCCACATCTGCCAGCTCCGACTGGGGGATCCCGAGGCGTTCCCAGGCCAGTGAGGAGATATAATCTCTACACCGAGACCTGGGTCTTCCCCGGGGTCTCCTCCCAGCTGGACGTGCCTGGAACACCTCCCTCGGGAAGCGCCCATGTGGCATTTCTACTAGATGCCCGAACCACCTCAACTGGCTCCTTTCAACGCAAAGGAGCAGCGGCTCTACTCCGAGTCTCTCACGGATGGCTGAGTTTCTCACCCTATCTCTAAGGGAGACGCCAGCCACGCGTCTGAGAAAACCCATTTCGGCTGCTTGTACCCGTGATCTCATTATTTATGTCATGAACCATAGGTGAGGGTAGGAACAAAGATCGACTTGTTCGCTTTGAGTGTACAGGGAATGGATGGCCCTCAAAAGTGACCCTCCCACCCCATACTCCCGCAGCACCTCCCACAGTATCATCCGGGGGACCCGGTCATACGTCTTCTCCAGATCCACAAAACACATGTAGCCCAGATGGGCATACTCCCAGGCCCTCTCCAGGATCCTTGCGAGAGTGAAGAGTTGATCCGTTGATCCGTTGATCCACGGCCAGAACGCAATCCGCATTGTTCCTCTTCAATCTGAGGTTTGACTATCGGCCGAACCCTCCTTTCGAGCACCTTGGAGTAGACTTTACCAGGGAGGCTGAGAAGTGTGATACCCCTGTAGTTGGCACACACTCTCTGGTCCCCCTTTTTGAACACGAGAACCACCACCCCGGTCTGCCACCCCCTAGGCACTGTCCCAGACTTCCACACAATGTTGACGAGGCGTGTCATCCAAGAGAGCCCCTCTACACCCAAAGCCTTCAGTATTTCTGGATGGATTTCATCAACCCCTGGGGCTTTGCCACTGTGGAGTTGACTATCTCAGTGACCTCCCATGTAGTTTGAGGATTACCGCCCCTTGAGGCACCTAAGACCCTGAGACCACAGCTCTCCACCACAGCTTCAGCAATGGAGGCTTTGAACATCCCCCACTCAGGCTCAATGCCCCCAACTCTCTCAGATCTCCTGGACAGGGGCTTCCTCCAGATGTTCCCAGTTCACCCGCACTACCCGTTTGGGCTTACCAGGTCTGTCCAGGTCTGTCCAGAGTCTTCCCTACCCCTTGATCCAACTCACCACCAGATGGTGATAAGTTGACAGCTCCGCCCCTTTATTCACCCGAGTGTCAAATACATGCAGCCTCAGATCAGATGATACGATCAGATCAGATAAAATCGATCATTGACCTTTGGCCTAGGGCGCTCTGGTACCACGTACACTTATGTGCATCCTTATGTTCGAACATGGTGTTCGTTATGGCCATACCATGACTAGCACAGAAGTCCAACAACAAACGATCGTTCAGGTTTAGATCAGGGAGGCCGTTCCTCCCAATCACGCCTCTTCAGGTGTCTCCATCGTTACCCATGTGCGCATTGAAGTCTCCCAGCAGAACTAAGGAGTCCCCAAGTGGAGCCCCATGCAGTACTCCATTCAGGGTCTCCAAGAAGGAAGAATACTCCGAACTGCTGTTCGGTGTATAGGCACGGACAACAGTCAGAGTTTTCCCCACATAACCTGTAGGTGAACTCCAACGTAGTGGCGCCCAGACGGATGTGATGAAAAGATAAAAGATAAGATGATTATGTCTACAATAAAATATGCATTGGAGAATATAACTAAATTGCATTGTTGTGAACATAATTATGTGCAGAAAGAATGGTAGTAATCAGAAATGTAACGTGACTGGGTATATAAGTATCCAAATCCAAACGCTTTTGTTCGAGGATGTCATCCATCAAGTGGAATGTTTAGAAGAAACTCAGCAAAAAGACTGTAATAGGACGAATAAATTATGAGGAAAATAATGATAAAAGTCTGTCAGAACGCATTTGAGGCGAGGAAGCAGGATGTCAGATGAAATGTCAGAATGTTTGTTTCCCAACCTCCACGATCAGTTTTGAACAGCTTCACTGGTACACAAAAACACTGCCAGGAACACAATTAAAGGCCACCAACCCACAAAGAAAAAAATATTCTGGGAAATTTACAGATGAATGGCACAATGTGGAACAGTGGAAAGTACTCCACACTTTTTTCCTTTATCTATAGGTTACCTCTTGGACAGGACTATATGCTGGACCACTGACATTTTTATTGTACCCATACACATGTAGATAAACAGCTTCCAGTCAGGATAAGTCCATTTAAATGTTCAGATCAATACTTAAATCATTTGGGAAATATACAACTGTGCCTTTTGTATTACTGGAACAAATAAAGGGCCCCTGGTCTCACCCATACCTAACCCTAACCTAAAGTTTTAAATCTATCTGGGTCAGCCCCTCAAATATGTTAAATGCATGGGAAACAGTTGTATTTATTTAGCTTTTGTTCCATGAATTTGTGTTCCAATATAATTCATTACTTGGCATTACTACAGGGAAATTAAACAAGTTACAGTTAAGTACAACAAAAGTATTAGGAAAATAGTGCTGAAAGCCAACGTCTGCATCTGGCCTAATGGAAACGATGTGAGAGCATAAGGCAGACACACTTCTCCTCCAAACACATTGGAGGAGAAGAAGCACAGTGACTAAGCAAAATGACAAAATGTCTGTTTTCCAGACTGCACTCTACGAACAGTCTGGAACAGCTTAAGTCTGGGTTCACACAAAAACACTGCCAGTAACAGAGGTAAAAACACACCAACCTCAAAGAAATAAATATTTTGGGCAGTTTTTCTGATGAAGGGCACACATGTGAAGTGTGTCTGAACAAATGGAAAGCTGTTTTTATTCAATAGGAAGGGGTTGTCCATTCTTTGCCCTTTGAAATGTACAAGGACAGTAAGTACCAAGGGTTATTTTTGTTGCACATAAATTAGTGTACTCCTATATTTAAAGTGGCTGTCGTTTGACAACAATAGAATAAATGTGTAAGGTGTTGCTCATAGTGTGGAGTGGCTGAATAAGACTGTGTGCGGAGAAAAGAGAAAAATAAGAACCTTAACGAGCCACCTGTGCTGTATGACCAGGTGTGGCTCATTAACTATAATTAAAGAGATTAGCCACACATTTAACATGGTCCTCTACTATTTTGCACTGGCAGGTAGTACGTTATTGTTCAGGTGTATTTGTTTTATTTATCATTTAGATATTTAGATAAAGATGAAACCTATGGAGAAATGTGATACCAGCTTAGTTGACATATTTAGTGTTATGTATAAAAAATAGGGATAACAAGCAAAACCTCCGTAATGAGAAGGCAAGTAGTAATTACCAACAGTCAGTTTTCTAAGCAAACCTAATGCATCTTAGATTTCTGTTGAGAGAAAGTGGAAACTTCTCCACTGACATTCAGTGATAGATGCTTTTAGAGTCAATGTGCCACAGGCCATGTGAGCAAGTCATTAGTATTGTTGGGTCAATAGTTTAAAATCCCTTAAAGGTCACTTAACACATTTACCAAAAACTGTTTAGAATCTAAGCAAATCTTGAAACCCAAAGGGTAATGAGGTCTATCAAGTCATAGTTGATCAGAAATAGTATCATATTCTTTAACCTTCACGCCCAATATAAGTCATGAGATAGTCATGGGATATTTCCTTATTTTAGGAGTTGACAAAGATTGCTTTCAACTTTCAATAAAACTGACTTGATCACAATGACAAGGATACGTAGGGCTGCAAGGGATTCATCTGTTGCTGTTGTTTTTTTATACTTTTTCTTTTTTTTTAAAGAACCGTAGGAATACAACACAACATAGGTTAGCAGAACAAACAGTCACTTATGCATGCATACAAACTGATGGAAATGCATGTCAGTTCATACAGGATCAGGAATCATCAGATGAGGTCACAAACACAATCCATCTTTCTCAGTATTGCAAGAATTTACCAACCCATAGATTTAGTGTATTATTCACAATATCTATCAAGATATTTTCAAGATTTGTTTGGATTCTAAAAAGTTTTTAGTGCATGTGTTAAGTGACCTTTAAGGGATTTTAAACTATTGACCCAACAATACTAATGACTTGCTCACATGGCCTGTGGCACATTAAAGGCATCTATCACTGAATGTCAGTGGAGAAGAAGGACATTTTTCACCTTCTCGCAACAGAAATCTGAGATGCATTAAGTTTGCTTAGATGACTGACTGTTACTGAAATTACTACTTGCTTTTTCATTACAGAGGTTTTGAGAGGCTTTGTGTACATAAACGAACAAACTGTTTGAATTGGTCCTCATACTGTTTCCATCCACTTTTCCCATGTTTGAAAAGTAAACCATTTACATTTATGGAACATTTCATTCTTTTTCAACACAGTTTGTGCACTTTTATTTTGGAGATGCATGAGGAATCTGTGCATTCAGTTTAAGATAAGCGAGAGGCCAAGAAAACAAAATGACTCACAAAATTCTTTGCAGAGCTGTTTTAGATTAGTTTCACTGCACCACATTTACTAAGATTTCAACTTCATGGATGATCTAGTGAGTAATATGTTATCCAAGCCAAATGACCAAAGCTACGAACTAAAAACCAAAACCAAAATGTCTTTTAAATTTAAAATACCACCATTGGTTTTTGATCTATGAGATTTATCTAGGACATAACGATTGGCAGTCAAATGACAAAGAAATTGCTAAACTGATTGTCTGGTGTGGGAGAAATGTCTTGGGGAATCAGATATCTTGAATGTGAGATATGAAAGTTTTCTACACAGGAGAAATGCGTCCAAGATGGCCTCTAAGAATGGTATGTGAGTAGAGTAACAGACCGCACTGCGACCAATTAAATCCAGCCGTCAATTGCCGGCATGCTGTGATGGTGTGATGGACGTCTACCAACAAATGGGGGAAACATTTGGCCATTTATCTCCCTGATCCCCTTCCTCAACTGCACCTATCTGATCAGTAGAACACCACCCAGGTCCATTTGTCTGTCTATTTGTATATAGAAGTATATAACACAGAGAAAGAAAAGTAGAATAATGTATAACTAAGACATATGGGATGAATTGGATCACCCCTTAAAGTGCCATGCCTTTAGTGAAAAACAGAGGGGGAGCAATATATGCTTCAAGTGTCATGCAATTCTTCTCTGGCCGTCTCATAACCTTTTCGTCAGATTTTCCAAAGCTTTATTCACAACGCAAGAGGTACAGCTGAATTTATTCCTCTTCAGGTCTGGGTTAAATGGCTGCCAGAGATCGTTTTCACATTTTTCCACACATAGCTTCTCCTACTCTTTAGATTTTTTCCACAAACAGCCTCCCCAGCTCAACTTGAGCTTCTGCTTGCACACACTTTGGGGTAGTTGTTTGCAGGACAATTACCAGAAAAAGTGGTCTGGATAGGTGATTAACGTTGGAAAGGTGGAGGTAATGTATAATATAATTGGTTTGTAATATTCCTGTTCTTTGTTGCACCTCCTCTTGGTTATTTAACAGCAGTTTTTGGATGATGCTCCCTCAGACATTCATACCGATGACACCTTCAATTTGTATGACGGCCTGACTCCAGTTCGCTGAAGAAGCCTCCCCTCCTCCCTCTCTGTCTCTCCATCTACCCCTCGCTCTCTCTCCTCCCCCTCTCCTTCTTTCCCTCTGTGTTTTTCTCCAGAGACCTCCAGTTTTTGAACACTACACTGTCTTACCTACTGGCCCTCCACCCCACGCACACAAAAAGAGAGAGAACCACAGGTAAGCTTGCATGTGGATGCATGGATTTGTGATTTCCTGTTTGATTATTCCTCTTTATTTCTGTTTTCTGGATGGGATTTCCAGCTGTCACCTGCTAAGCTTTTGGGTAGTGAATAGTGCTGCAACAGAGAAGGCAAGGATATCAGTGCAAGGAACAAAAAAATAAGTGGTAGAAGTTTTATGATTTGCATATTGTTTTAGGAAAACAGTGTATTTGCCTAGAGCGTACATGTTTCTAGAGATCTACAGTGCTGTTTTAGAACTGTTTCAGTGACTTTAGACTTTGGCAAACACTCTGTTGCACTTGGATCAAGTTTCTGCATTTTTTAGGTGTCTGGAATGAATTATTGTGGTTCTGCATTGTCTGCAGGGCTGATGTTGCACAGTCATGATCCTAAACTAGTTATATGTCTTCTTCTTTTTGTCGTTCTGTGTGTTTGCTTTATTGTTTATAAAGAAAAGTACGGACTGACTTTATTTAGTGTTTCATACATAAAACATATGTTGAAGATGAGTGTAATATTGATGATTGTATACATATATTGTGTACTTTTGAAACATCTGTGTTGCATTATTGTTCCCATTGCTGTTTTATTTAGAAATGTATCAAGTTGATAGACACAGTGGTGCTGGGAGCAATTCAAGCTGCAGCTGTAATGATGTGGCTCGACACAGATCATTGAGTCAAGGAATCTAGGACTCATTGGACTCTCCTTTAGTTTTCTTTATGTACCAGCATTACTGGTTATTAGAATAACTATGAGGCTTCAATAAAACAAATCCATTTATGTCTCATTTCTATTATAAGTTAACAGTTTGATGCTCTTCACCCCGCTAAGCATTCTAACGTATCCCCTGCCTCCCCTTCCCTTCTCTCTGTTGGATCCCCAGAAGATATGTTTCATCTTCGTGTACCCCTGTTAGCCATATTGGTCAATGTGGCCCTGTGCCAGTATTATGAATACGACGACCAGCCTGTTTCCATGCTAGGACCCTCAGGGCCCAACTGTAATCAAGAATGCGACTGCCCAATCAGCTTCCCCACCGCCATGTATTGTGATAGCCGCAAGCTCAAGTTTGTTCCCGTAGTCCCAACAGGAATCAAGTACCTGTACCTCCAGAACAACCAGATAGAAGAGATCAAGGGAGGAGTGTTTGATAATGTTACTGAAGGACTTCGCTGGCTGGTACTTGACAACAACCAGATTACCAATGCTAAGATAGCAGCGGGCACAATCGACAAACTCACAGCCCTGGAAAAGTTATTCTTCAGCAACAACAACCTGACAGAGCCAGCCATCCCTCCCTCAAAGTCCCTTGATGAGTTGAAGATGATGCACAACAAGATATCCAAGTTCCCCTCTGGACTCTTGTCTGACAAGGAGAACTTGACCACCGTCAACCTTCAGCACAATCAGCTAAGCTCTGATTCCATTGGGGGGGCGTTCAAAGGCCTGAAGAAGTTGCTGTCCCTGGATGTGAGCCACAACAAGTTGAAGAAACTGCCGGCAGGAGTCCCCAGTTCGCTGGAAATCCTCTACGCTGACTACAACGACATTGACGGTGTCGGAGCAGGATACCTGAACAAGCTCCCCGTGCTTCAGCACTTGAGGATCTCCCACAACAAGCTGGTGGACTCCGGGATCCCTGCTGGAGTGTTCAATGTGACATCGCTGGTGGAGCTGGACCTGTCTTTCAACCAACTGAAGTCCATCCCTGAGATCAACGAGCAGCTGGAGCAACTTTACCTCCAGGCCAACCAGATTGACAGTGAGTGGCTACCTTAACTATTTTAAAAGCATTGTCTATCAGAAGTGCTTACTGCATTTACCTCCTCATAAAACATGTGCAAAGCCTTCTTTTTTGAATATTCAAAAGTGTGCATTGTTTACATCCATTTTTACTAGCTTGTAGTTATGGTCATTGCAGGCATATTGCTATGATTCTTTGTGTGTTTTTGCCAACGACTGTCGATCAGCAGAATGGCATGACATGGCAGGAATGTGTATTGCATGCATCCTCGTAGTAGTGGTCACAGGATGCCTTTGACTCCCAATATAAGGGGGTTAAAAGGTATATAATATCTTCTGAGTATTTTGTTTTTCTGCCAACTTCCATAACCTTCTCTCCATTTTTTTTATTCTCCGTAGAGTTTGACCTGGCAAGTTTCTGCAAGTATGTTTCAACCATGAGCTTTTCCCATCTGAAGCATCTGCGTCTGGACGCCAACAACATCACATATAGCAACATGCCCCCTGAATACTCCAACTGCCTGCGCCTTGCTTCAGATATCATGTTTGAATAAGGACCTCCCTCAAATCTATCACCTTTCCTTGACCCCCTTCTCCACTACTATGACACTGCTCAGCCTAATGCCTTCTGGATTCAAATGGCGTAATATCCCTGCTGTCTTAGTACTCACACGTCCCTGTACATAAGTGGTATCCAAATCTGAGATATTGTAATGGCATCATTATCAATTGAATATATATCTTGAATGGGATACTATAGATGGCAAGACAATCTATCAACAATTTTTGCAACATATCTCGCCAAACGTGGCATCGTATAAGCATGTCAAATATTTTGCTCTAGATATGAATGTATATTCTCGTTGTTCAAATAAACATGAAGGCAAAATATAGAGGGAAATAAATGTAAAAATATATAAAAGGTAAAGGACCAAATGTTTTATGTTTATATGCTTTGATTAAAAACACACACTTTACACATTCCAAACTTGCATTTGATGGTATTGAATACAGACACAATGGAGAAAACAATGGCTCCAATGTCTCAATTCACTCGTCAATCGTCATTGTGTTGTCCGTCTTGTATGTTCCAACGTTCAGCATGTATAATATAATGTGGCTACAATACTTAATCCATTGCTGTGCAAAGGACCAGCAAATAAGGACTGCATACTCAGATTTCAGTGTATAATACCTAATGTAAGAAATTATGAACAAATGTAAAATAGCAGTTACATCGAAGTCACATTTGAAAACATCTTTAATGATAAAATAGTTTTAAGGAAAATACAAGTATTAGTTACTCGTGTCTGCCTTACAAATGGTGCTTTGATACAAATACCATGATGTCCAACTGTTTGACTTCTTTGAGCTATTAACTAAAACATATATATTCATACTAAAACTGAGAAATGAACTTAAAGCCCTATATAAGTAGGACTTAGTTTTTTTCTGAAGTACTTGGTGTTAAAGAGTGGAATAAAGGTCACATGATTAAAAGACATGGGTACTATCCTTGAAGCAACTTGCTAAACCTTGAGATGTTTTCTATAAATCATGAGTCAAATGTTTCTTTACGTTATCTAATTCCTAGCTCATGTGCATTGCTGATTTGTATACATTTGCATTACTTGCATGCAACCAATGGTACCATTCTTTGATAATAAACTACAGCTTTTGCAGTTAAGCCGCTCTCATTGTTACGTTGTTGTTCACCATGTTTGATAAATGCTTCATACCAATACAAAGACAACACAGCAGTGTCATGTTGGTTGAAGTTATGTGACTAGAATATCACATTTTATTTGTATTTTTTTTACCGTGATTTCTTTTGTGGTCTTTGACTCGGTAACTGCTTTTGGATTTGCTGTGAGGAAACCAAACACAGTTCAATAAACTTTGTTTCCAACATATTTGTATGATATCGCCTGCTGTAATTAATTTTGAGCATGGATGGAAATAAATTGATGAAGCCATGTTATTTGATTCAGCATAAATATAATTAACTCTAAGTGTTGCCTTGTATATTCAATGTAGATGCTGATTAATTCTTTATAAATCCGTAATTAGCCACTAATAAAATCGCTAGATCGTAAGGAAATAATATTTGGCTGATGTAATAAAATAACAAGCTGCGTAGCCAACAAACAGAACAACATACAATCTAGTCTTGTCCACAGAGGGAATACAGTACGCAGTGTCACCTGAGCATCACTACAGGGCATGATTAGATCCAGATGGAGTTTGCTGTCATCTTTGGCAGCTACCATCTTCCTTTCTGACCTAAATCTTTGGGATGAAGCCACATGTTTCCTGGGATTTACAAAAGGAAAAAAGGTTTTAAGATGGATGAAAGACGCATTTATTTATTCTCCAAGGCCTGTTAGTGTGTTTCATGTATACAGTTCACGGCCCAACTGTTTTCAAAGAGTCATATTTTGTGGTTTTCATCGGTATCTTGTTTTCCCTAGATTTCACTTTGTGCCTCTAAAGTCATTCATTTAAAGTAGTTTCTTTGAGAACCTATGATTTTTGTTCTGTCCCATGTTTCAATGTAGCCGTAGAGTGAAACAACAAAACTGCTGGTCCTGGAGGGATGCAGGGGTTGCAGGGTTTTGCTCAATACCGCAGCTTTAAAATATTTTCTGTGTAAATCACAGACAGAAACCACAAAAATATCCCATGACGAGTTCAAAGTACTTCATTTTTATTTTTTTATATGAAAGTTATCTTGGTGTTTGGAGTATATTTTGGCAAAAGTATATTTGTATTTATAAGAGCACATTAACAGATGTGATTTAAAGACCATACAGCTGTCCCATATGTGTTAGTACACTCTGTGCACAATGTACAATCTGTATGCTGAATATGTTTAACTTTCTTTGAACATTTATAACTTATAAAGTTGTGGAGTCTTACTCTGAGATTTAACTGCAGCTGAGAACAAGCTATTGTGCATGTCGTGTTGTATTATTTTAGTAATAATGACCACTATACTGGATATACACGTGTGCCTACATCATCAGGAAAAGACTCTGGATTCTGTCAAAGCTTAAAAAGCCTGATCAGTTCATGTGTTCCAAAGAGTATCAGTGTCCATAAAGTTTTGAAGCACAGCTCTTCTCAAAATACACAAGTTGTGCGCTTTTTGGAAACATAAGACTTTAAATAATACAATGTCAAGTCTTCCACTGTATCTAGTAAAAGACAAGCCAGATAGCTGTCATCACTGCAGGAAATTACAGAAAGAAATAGGTTCCCTACTCCAACCGTGTTACATCCTCTTGATATTAATGCACTTACACTGTGGATAATAAATCAAGAGGAAAGATTCATAGTCAATGTTCTACTTGATAAGAACTTGTCACTTCTTTTTACAGTATCAATTGCGCACCAGCTGTGCACCAACTGTAACAATTACCACTAATCGTGGTTGATGTGTACCACATGTGCAGACACCACTAGTATTAGTCAAGAGTTCCTTATTCGAGCTTAAACTATTTAAGAAGGTTAGTAGATTAGATTCGTGGCATTTATAGTTATGTAAATGGCTTCCAGATGTCCCATTTGATTCCTGCTAGGTGTTTGTAATTAGATGCAGCTGTAAAGTTGGGTTTAACTTCAAATTTGACTCGCTTAGGTAAATGAAAGTGAGTAGTCGTCTGTCTTGGAGGTGCTGAGAGGTTATTTAAATACCCAACACTTCCCTATGCCATCCAATACAAGTCGGGAGGTAAAGATATTAGCTGTCTACTCACTGCCACTACCATTACAACATGCTACATGTTTGTTTTAACAGCTTTTTTCACATTTCCCATGTTTTTATACGGTCATTTGTACCGATTCCCAATCTACAACAATTTCCTCCTCTTCCCCCTGGGTCGCCCTTATTTAAATCGTGCTCCTGCTGCCCGTGTCTAGACAATAAAGTCCTTTTATAAAGCCTTAAGCCTCACATCCTCCTGCTTGAGATGGTAAGTGAAAGTATAATCAGCTGTTGCAGCCTGGCAGCCCAACTCCAAAGATCATCATTCAGTCCAGACCCTCTCCAGCTGTTCCATCTCTTCATCTGTGTTGTGTTTCGTATTCAACTGGTCTCTAGAGATTGTCAATCAACTCACACTTTTCTGTTCTCTCTTCATTGTTAGTGGATATTTTCCTGCCTTCTTTCATTTCAAGCTCTCTCTCCCATCTCATGTACAATTATCTTCATCTCACCCTTGTCCCCAAAAGTGTAGACATGGGCTCCAGATGTCCGATCTTTAGCCTTAACACAGACACGCACACGGCTAGGCTGAGAAACAAGGCAAGAATATGGGGAGGGGTGACAGAAGGAAAGCAAAAGACTCAAGCATTAACTCCATCTTCCAATGTTCTTATTTGGATATAATGAAAAAAATGTTTTTAACAAGAATAAATTGACATATTTGTGGAGCAGATTCAGTGACACCAACAACGAGTTTCTCACCAACCACCACAGACATGAAGCAAGTAGAAAAAAGTCCATTCTAACAAACAAAACCGGGGTTCCCACAGAAATGACTCTGGGCTGTGGATCAATTAGTGGCCATGTCTACTCCGTGATGCACACAGGCCCGAAAAGTATTGTTCGCATACACAATAATTGGTAAAGGAGCGTCTGTAAAACTGTTAATACATTTTCTTGAGCATCACAAACGAGTCATTTTGGGTGTTTGTGATGCTCAAAGAAATGTGTATTCACTGTTTTACAGACGGATCATGTGCATAATGAACTGAGTATTTAAATGAGCAGAAAGCACCCTTACAAAGAAAAGCTGGACGTGCACACATGCAGTTTGATTTAGCTCTTCATCTTTGGATACACATTGGAAAACATCAAATTAAAAATGCACAAAAATACTAGATTAATGGTTGTCTACAGCGCCAGGTTTACTGGAACTACATGTTTCCATGATATCTTATGGGTGAGCCAATACAAAACTAATAAAGTTTAAATCCAAATAAGCGGTTAACTTTAATAGTGGTCTGGGGCTTCTGTTCTAGCACAATAGACAGTGTTGTATTGTGCAGCCGTTCCAGGTGTATAAATTCTCTACAGTGACGTCAGTAAGTTATATATTATCCCTGGTAGGCATCATGGGAAAAACTACAAAAAGAAGACTGTAAAAAGTTGGGTGTGAATGTCTGAGTGCAAACCCCTCTAAGCTCCTCTCTATCCTCACCTGACAGCCTAGTAAATACACCCAAAGGTCTGTGAGCTGAAATGAGCCATAAAATGGTTGTGCACCCATCCCCCAGAAAATCCTCCTTTGTAGACCAAATGGTTAAGTTGGGTGGAGTGACAACAAAAAACAAGGGGACAAAACGGAAAGAGGCGGAAAAAAACTGCTGGGCTGGCAAAAAAAGTAGGCAACACAAAGTTTGAAAGGACATCCCAACTCTCGCACAATCGTCCTCCCACAAACAACACATGCTCCATCCTCTCGGTTCAACTGGTGTCCAAGGTGCAGCCTTTGGGGAATCAAACCAACAACAATACAACTTTAACTGGGGACAATCATCAGAGCTATTCATTGGAGAAGCAGAAGAACCAAACCACACCTGATTGCATGCAGACCTCTCACACCAGTTGGAGGAGCACGTAAATATGATCTTCTCTTTCTTTGGTAATAAATCTGCTTGAGAGAGAGGAGGAGAGAGAGGCTTGGACAGATGGTTTTGGTGTGAAGCACCTTGCTAGCATCGGTTTCAGAACTTGCAGGTAAAATCTAAACGATGTGAAGTAACCTTTCAAATTAAAGAAGGCTTTGAAAGTGTTTGATGTGAAATGTTGTTACATGCAATGTTTATGAATTAGGATGCCTAATGTCAGGATCAAGATAGAGTGATTGAACACATTTGAAATACATTTGTTTTAGAATCAAGTCTAGAAATGAATGAACTAAGAAAGAACAACTGTGGCTTTTTAAAGTTTGCAAGTGACACATATCTTGGAAAGTCACTTTTACTGCCAAACCGTTTCTTTCCACATAATAATGATCCATAAACACATTTACATTCTCAGCTCTGGATGCAGTAAGCCATGTGAACTCTACCAAATGTTTCAAAGTCATGAGGTAGATTTCAGTAAAGCCATCAACTGGAACCAATCCTGCAAAACCCATGAAGTGCAAATACAACCCGTTGTATAATTACCATAGCTGGCTCAGACACAAAGCCCCTGACAGGAAATGAGCATTATCATATTCCTCTGCACGTGTTTCTCCTTAGTCTGTTTTTAGTACTATTTTACAGAGATCTGCGTGTGTGCGTGTGTGTGTGTGTGTGTATGTGTTAATAACAGTTTCTATCAAATCCCACCCAGTTTTATTTAAATCAAGTAAAACAACAAAGAGTTATTTATACCTCATTAATTGTATTTGAAAGCTTCTGTTACACGGAATAAGCGTTTGGTTACTCATGGTTCAGGTGCCTGTAACAAGACAGATGTTACCTTTGGTCTAACTGTTGCACTAAATGCTTATCAGATTGACAGTTTGGCAAATTCTTGATTGCATCCCAAACCTTTTACAAGGCTGCTGGTTGGTCACAGTAGTGAAGAAGGTGAGTGGAGGTATATTCTTTTAGTAGAGTTCTTAATTGTAGAGGTTACAAACTGGCTGTCCTATGGCTTAACATACTTGCATGTAATGATCAGTAGCATCAGTAGCATCACGCTCAGAGAGGACATTTATCTTCTTTAATTTACGACATGCTCAAAAATGCATTATATACCTTTTACTTTGAGAACAGGGATTAGGAACATCTTTAACTAACTACACGTGCTGTCATTTGCTCAGGACTAACGTCTGGATGTATAACTGATCATACAAACATGTGCGGAGGAAAATTACGGTTCACAAACGTACCTTGGCAAACAGAGGAGGAGCTCTGATGGGATTGCATGGCTGATCATGGATAAGTGTTGCTCCTATCCTCACACAAATCAGGTGGGATTATCCTGCCACATTCAAGTCTTTGCCGTCATCACTGAACATTAGCACAATCTCACGGTGGCATGTTG
The DNA here is from genome assembly GCF_900634415.1 of Cottoperca gobio. NCBI lineage: Eukaryota > Metazoa > Chordata > Actinopteri > Perciformes > Bovichtidae > Cottoperca > Cottoperca gobio. Next base: position 3,590,398 of record NC_041377.1, on the reverse strand, counting down.
AAAGGTCACCAATTCTGACACTGGCTAGCTTCTACAAAAACTATTTGTCGGTTCAGCGTGCAGTAAAATCCCCCTGGATTAGGTCTGACCTCCCTCCCAAAACACCATCAACTCTCATGTCTCCAGACAATGTTTTGTTCTTAAGTAGAGTCTGTCATCTTTGTGCTGCACGCTTTAGCAGTCAAGCTTGAAACAGTGTACTTTCTCTTTCTAACAATGTAAACTGAGGTACTCAAATTGACCATAAAACAGAAATACATTAAGTATCTAATAGTCAATTACGCTTACTGTTCCGCACTAGATCTTTCAGCCAAATATTCATGATGCTCCACTTGATCCCGAAAGTGTTTTGGAGTAAATCCCACTGAGTTCATAGAGTTGCCTTCAACCTTTTTCAAGCTGTATCCTGCAGGAACTATTCAAAATAAGTGGCCATGACAAGGCACACAAGCCCAGAAGTAATATGTAAATGAGCTGTGGTATTCAAATATTACGGAATCTAATGTGTGCCACCACCTTAATCTGTTTGACACAAGGCAAGATTGTCCGTGTATACATTTACACCAAATCTGACCCAAGATATTTAAAAGTAGTCAATTGTTAATGATCATGTGTTTACAGTCTTGGTCAACAGGCTTAATGGAGACAATCATCTGTACATCACAAGTATACAGAGCTGTTTTGTTGACTTCTCTGTTGACTGCAAACACTGTAAGACTTTATAATTTGCATAAAGCAAACTAATGAATCCTGGTCTGATCGCACTGTGGACAGCAGCAGCACAAAATTAGCGCAAAAGTCGGCAAAGGACCCTAAGGGATTTGTGAGTGGAGTTAAAAGAGGTCAAGCATGCCAACCAAAGGAGTTGGTGGAAGCCAACAAACAAAGAACAGTTAGGCTTGTGTTAGCCTGTCTGTAAGTGGGCCACGTCTCAAGTACTGAAAAGGATTAGCATACTATACACCACGATAGGATTATGACCTTTGATCCTGAGAGAATCTCATTGGCCAAGAGAAGCTTTGATGTCATCATGAGTGACAGGTTGGCACAGCTTGAAGAAAAAAAACGAGTGGTACAAATACTGGTCAGAGAGGTACGGACTCATCATTTGGGACTACGCTCGATAACTTGCTGAGGAGCAACATAGGCAAGAGGGAATTTACAGAGTTTAAGGTAAGCCTGAAAGAAAGGGTTGGTAGTTGAGTAGATGTTTGTCTTGCAACAAGTGATTGGGTTTTACCTTTGTGGAAGCATGGATCATGCTTTTATTATGTGCGCCAGGGTCAAGAAGCTTTGACCCCTGTACAATGAGAAAGCATGGGGTACATCTCTTAAAGCAGGTGTGCCGGCTTTGTCTTTGAAGTGCGCCCATCCATGGAAAATAGTGGCCAACCCGAAATGAGTTCCAGACAAACGTGGAGTGCATCAAGAATTTAAACAAGCACCAGATGGCAGCTGAGAAGAATCAAGAAGAGCCTTAAAGATGGTTGCATAGAAGATGATGTAGACTTCAGATTTTGTTCATTTCACCTCTCTTTTTTGTTTTTGAGCTTCTCCGTTACATATCATCTATTATATCCCACTTTTACATCTTACTTTAACTAGTAGTGTCAGGCAAGCCATCTGAATGTGTGCAATGCTTGCATATGTGTTTATTTAAATGCGTTGTTGTATCAGCTGTACAAAACAAAAGCAAGTGGACTTTGAGATGTGTGGTGCATGACGTTGTAATCAAAGCCTGATAAATAGGTTGCCTCTTACAACTGACTTGCAAAACCTGAGCTTCAAGATTATCCTAATGCAATTAAAGTTGACCTGTCTCTGCATCCTGTCTTTTAGCACTGTGTGTCATTGACAGGCAAATAATAACCCGGGGAGGGCAGGTTACCCTGCTCTGTTGGCAGCTGCCATTGGAATTTAATGATAATGACATTAGTGGTAGAGCAGGTGACATATGCTGGTGGTGGCTAATTTGGGCCAGAGTTTTAATGAATTAGCATTTTTAATAAGTATTTAAAGTGACTGTATGTTAAATTTCTAGAGTAAGAACGAGTATGAAGGAGTATAAAATTACACACATTATATAGGTGATCAGATACAATGTGGTCCTGATTCCTTAGGATCTTATCTGATCCCCTTTATCTTGGATTTCTAGTGCATTCAGTTGTTTATTTTCCCTTGGATGTGTACATTACTCAGCCATCTGTAATATTTTTTTTCACCCTTTCCATAATAGGTTGGTCAGCAAAATGGCACTTCTCCTGAGCCTTCTCTACACCTTGTGCCTGGTTGGGCAAGTTCTCGGCCAGGACATGCCTCATGAGGAATATATAGCCCAGATTCAAGCCTGCCCTAAAGAGTGTCGCTGCCCCACCAACTTCCCTCGTGCTGTCTACTGTGACAATAAAGGCCTGAAGAGCATCCCCAAAATTCCTCCACACACATGGTATCTCTACCTGCAGAACAATTTAATTGAAGTTCTGTCAGCAGATGCCCTGCGTAACGCCACACAGTTGCGCTGGCTAAACCTAAACCGCAACAAAATCACTAGTGAAGGAGTGGAAGAAGGTGTCCTAAGTTCAATGTCCCACCTGGCGCACATCTACATGGATGACAACCTATTGTCCTCTGTGCCATCTCCCCTTCCAGCAAGCCTGGAGTATCTACGTCTCTCTCGCAATCGCATCTCCAAGATCCCTACTGGTGTCTTCATTGGTCTTGATAAACTTAACCTCTTGGACCTCCAGGCGAACAAGCTCATGGATGATGCTGTGACTGAGGTGAGCCTGAAAGGTCTAAACAACCTGGTACAGATCAATCTGGCAAAGAACCAGCTGAATAGCATGCCTAATGGCTTACCACCCACCACTACCCAGCTTTTCCTTGATGGCAACAACATTGAGAAGATACCAGCCGGCTACTTCAAAGGTTTACCAAAAGTGGCATTTCTAAGGCTCAACAACAACAAGCTTGACAGCAGTGGAGTTCCCAGAAATGTGTTTAATGTCTCCAGCATTTTGGATTTGCAGCTGTCCCACAACCAACTGACTGAGGTTCCCTTCATTCCCTCAGGCCTTGAACACCTTCACCTCGACCACAACAATATCAAAAGTAAGTCTGTGACATTCTCCCAAGCACCTACTGCTTTTTTTTTTTAACTATAGTGATATATTCGAGCTTTAGATGCATAGAGTGCTTCTTCTAGGCATCTATTGAATAGGATTGTGTATCAGAGAGGTATCCTGTAAGTCATTTATTGCCTTTGTGTATTTACAGGTGTAAGTGGCGCCAATGTCTGTCCTGTCGCCGTCGAAACTGTGGACGACTCCATCGACGAAAGTGTTCCTCGACTGCGCTACCTCAGACTGGATGGCAATGATATTAAGCCACCAATTCCCAGGGATGTCATTCTGTGCTTCCGTCTCCTGAGGTCCATTGTCATCTAAGAAACAAAAAATCATCAGCATGTTGAAGGCAAATTAAAATTTTCCAAAAATGACGATGATCAATGAATCTATGCAACAGAAATGGTGACATGAGTAATATTTGCATGTTTGTGAAGCTGAAATATTTGGCAGTGGTTGAGATAATTATAATTTTTTGCTTTGACCGAGGGAAAAGTTCCTTCACTTCCACAAAACAGTGAAATTTGACGCTGCAATCTGTTGACCACTAGTTGTGCCTTATGTTGTAGAATGAAAATCTGATTATAATTTAGCATGACAGTGATTTAGGCGAACAAAATATGTTAATGGCATGTTGAAGACCCATTGTCATTATTATTGTATTATTCTTTGAGCAGGAGGCAAAGCTTATGAATGTGTAGGCAAAATGTCACTTTTCATTGTTTCTATCATTACAGGAAACCTTTGCTTTATACTTGTAGACTTGAAGCCAAATGAATGGTCTTGTGTTCTAGGTTTGATGTCTTATTTACTGCAGAACTCTTACTCTATTCTACAAATATACATGTTTACTGTAGGTAATTTATTTTTATTTAATATTGGAGAAAAATAAGTACAAACCTGTGAATATTCTTGGCCAATATTTCTTAATGTTTTGTAAGCAAAATAAACAAAATAACTGTTGTTTTTTTAAATGCCAACACACTTTTTAATTCTGGTCGTTATTTTTCTGAACAAACTGAGCAAGAGATTTTATTTTAATTGTCTTCAATCGAATAAAACATCTGAAAATGAGCATGAACATTTGAATATTTTATACATATACTATGCAAATGATATTGGTACTATTTGTGGTTCAACTAATTCTATTCAGGATATATTCGATGATAACTTTAGGAAACTAATGTCATCATTATAAAGTGAACATACAGTATATCATCATCCACATATAGACTCCCATTAGATGAACTGTGTAGCTATAACACAAATCTTGTTTGTGTCTTAAATGATTCAATCGCACATCGTAAACCATGACATGAACCGTTACACTATATGTGCACAGTTTACAAGAGCCAGCTATCATCTATGTTACTTTTTGATTAAAAATAACCTTTTCTCTAATTGTCAGTTGCAGTTCTAGACCATTGAAATGGGGGGGGGGGGGGGGGGCAGGGTTGGGGTGGCATGCCATTTTACAGGTATCACCACCACTGCAAGAAACATAAGAATACTCATTCAGTTTTAACATACATTTAGTTATCCCCATGAATAATTACAATTTCCCTAGAGATAAATAAGGGTGAAAAATATATGAAAGTATTCACCACATTTAGGGGGGTTAAAGGGGGGCCAGAGGGGGGCCCGAGGACCACCATTGCACCTTGTAAAAACTCCATTATCATTTTCCATTTTCATTGGCAAATTATTAATTCTAACTAATTGAATTATTTGATTTATTCCGAGTCTTAGCTCCAGAATTAATGCTTAAACATAATCCATGATTCTGCTGCCATACATTGTTTTTTATCTCACTGTCAATTACTACGCTTCTACAGAATGGACCAACTCTGTAGATTTCTCAGGCTCTTTACAATGCACCCTGTCATACACTGTAGGGATCAATCATTGTGTCAAGATATTTTGGACAACATTTCATTCAATGCTTGGCAGAAGAAAATCCCTGAATATGAATACCAGCCTATATGGCAGGTGCAGAAAGATTTCTGGCTTTCCCGCTACGTCCTTTTCCCCTCACTCATCAAAAGGTCTAGAGTTACCATGGGAGTGAAAGAGAGGAGTGGGCAGGTTGAGACAAAATTGTTGCCAAATAAAGCTGACAGAATAAAGCTAGCCAGTTAGCACCCTGTGTGTGTCCTATTTTTGTTTTAACAATTCACACTGAAGACAGTCTCTGAGTGTCTGTAGCATCTCATTGAACACACACCCACATTGCTACAGTACAGTCAAAGAACTACTTCCCTTGGGTATCTTCCACTCTCACCCCAGATCAGCTCATTTTCTTTCCAGTCATGTTATAGTATCCCACGACTGAACTCAAATCTGTAGTTAAGGCAGACCGTTTAGCAAAGCGACGGTGCAAAGAGAAAGCAGCTTTAACCAAGAGGGAGGGCAGAGGCCTTTCTCCAAGAGGGGACTTCCTCTCAGCACCATGCTAACAGGGGCTCCTCACAGAGGTACCATTGTGTACAAGGGCCCCGTGGATCCCCCCCATACATGAAAGCAACACATGCCAGAGTTTCACCTCAGGAAAAGGCGGACAAATATTTCAGTCTGATTGAGCTCTTAGAAAAATAAAGGATACTCTTGTAAGGGATAAAAAAAAAGGTATTTTGCCATTGGGGGGGCCTTTGCGCTCTCTTTCTCTCTGTGTCTGGTGTGTGTGTGCGTGTGTGTGTGTGTGTGTGTGTGTGTGTGTGTGTGTGTGTGTGTGTGTGTGTGTGTGTAGTGTTCGAGAGGTGTACGGTGTGGGGTGGGTGCACTCTGACTGACCAAAAGCAATCTGCTCTGGTCCAATCGGTCTCAGTGCCTACCTTCACACATAAGCAGCAGGGCACTCAGGTCTGCCAGAGCTCACAGACCTACACATACACACACACACACACACACACACACACACACACACACACACACACACACACACACACACGCCACACACTTGTCACATTCACACACACACACACTTTTCTTACACTTCACACACGCACCCTCCCCTCGTCAAAGGCACCCTGCGCGACCTCTCACCATTGGCCAAATCCCGGAGCCCTCAGCATCTCCATCACGGCTGAAGGGACCATTCGGGAAAGCAGGAGACAGAGGTAAGCGTTCTTGGTGCTATCTTACAATGCTGGCTCAATGGCTCTTTGGTGCAGGGGATTAGGCAGGCAACAGAGGCTCGACTTACCCGTCCAGAAACACAGCTATTCAGGGTTTGCATTGGAGCTTCTTGGCTAATTGGTTGATGTTGCAGCTGCTTTATTTTCACTCAGGGATTTGCTTTGGTGACTGAAATGTTGATGTATGTGTTGTCCTTTGGCAATCTTAGTGGTTGTAATATGTTGGCTGGTAGAGTAAGCTTCAGGAGATGTGATTCAGGTGTGAGTGTCCGACAGGTGTTTTTTGAATTATTGACAACCTTGGGGATACTGAAGTATTTTGTAGTTTTGACAGCTGCAGTGTTGTTTTCTTTTGAAGCAATATCTAATCAAGCAGGCATGCATGAATGTTGCCTCGAGAGATTTAACCTGTGTTGAACTCTCTTGTCAATTTTTGCAAAAAAATCTAATAAAATATGTCTGTGTATATCTATCTATATATATATATATCTATATATAGATATACCTCCGTCCAATTTCAGAAATTGTGATGAAAATCTTATTTGTAGTTTATTTATATTTCTTATACATTATGAGTTATGTGCATAAATTAATTTTCTTACATAAACTTTTGTTACCTGCTTGATTAATTTTAAGTTAATTTGAACCCTTTTGTGATACAAATATACCAGTCGGCAGTTTGATGTGCAACCTGTAGCAAAGGGACGTCTGTCAAGTTTCCTTAAAGGTAAAGAAGCTAGAATCACTGGATATCAGGAATGCCCAACGCGGAGCCAAGCATAACACGGAGGAAGTCCAGAGGCTACACTGATACACACATACACGTTTTCCACACACTGTACACTGTATGTGTATGTGATGGCCTGTATAAGCACACCTCTGTCTCTAGTATAGTCCCTCTTTCAGTGTAACCATGCTGGATTTCATAGCCTCGTGACAGAAAGTCTATTTCAGTGGGAATGCTGACCAGACAGCTCACCTTTTCTCAATAGGGTGCACTCAGTTCATGTTGGTCATTTCCAAGAGACAATGATAGTATTGATTTGCATAATAAGTCTATCCCTCTGATATCAACAAAGATTTTATTCATGACTTAAATAACCTATACTCGTGTGTTTATACATATATACATATATATTTCTGTTCTCATCCCAAAAATAGCAGCAGAGGTTTCTCAATTTTCTCCCTCTGAAAGATAGGTGTGTTAAGACAGAGTGTGCATCTGTGAGAGGATGTGTCTTTCCAAGTGATGTGTCTGTGCATGAATGTGTGTGTGCGTGTGTGTGTGTGTGTTGGTGTGTTGGTGTGTGTGTGTGTGTGTGTGTGTGTGTGTGTGTGTGTGTGTGTGTGTTTGAGCACCCTCACTGCTGAATGAAGCTTTTCCTTGCAGCTGTAACTCACTGCCATCCTGTCCACAAACCTCGGTGGAATTTGGAGTTTGAGTGCTGAGACAGGCAGCGACCGGGCCTCATAAAGGCCCTCTGTAAAGGGCGAGGGGTCGAGCTTAGAAACCTCTCTCTCTCTCTCTCTCTCTCTCTCTCTCTCTCTCTCTCTCTCTCTCTCTCTCTCTCTCTCTCTTTTGCTCTCTCCCACTAGGTATTTTCCTCACTCGCTCCATCTAACCCTGAGGGCCAACATCTTGTCCACGTCGCTCTCTCCGTCTCACTCTTCTTTTTCTCTTCTTCCCTCGCTCTCCGTTTCTCTGCCCCGGCCTAGAGGACTCTCTCTAAACTCTTCTTCTCTTTAAACTCTTTTTGAGTTTCACATCATCTATCTCAGGCCTGCTGACGTGTGGCTACACCTGCTATTAGTGTGCTATGAAATTCCTCCACTGACAGATGATTCATTCCTACGCCCAATGTCTGTGGTGCCATCTAATTAAGCTGTAATTAACTTATGCTAATCTTATTAGCACATCCCACTAGGGATTCGCTTTTATGAACTTAACCAACCTCGTTAAGCTTAGTAGATCTGAGCTGCTGAGGAAATAAACAAGATTGTGAACAGCAGCTATCTGGGTCAGAGCAGTGATCATACATTCTAATTTTAGATTCAACTAGAAGAGACCCTCTTGTCTGCGACACAGGAATTCAAATGCAGCTCTAAGAGTGTTCTATTGGAAAAGAAGTAACCCAAAATCCCTTCTTCTTTAAATACATTTAAAGTCCTACAAGTCCTATTCCTGCGTACTGATGAAAACCTTCCCATGGTTTCTTATCAGATCAACTCTGACTTCTGACCTTTGACACATCACAGGTGAGTTCTGATTTGAGCCAAGATGGCTGCTCCCCGGAACAGTGAGCCTCTGGCTACAGCGAGGCAAGAGGCCCTCATATTTCGATCCCTCCAGCTGTCTGCACCTCAGTAATGAAATCACTGACCTTAGTGATGTGAAACAATGTCAAGCTGGCACCATAGGCTGGTTATACAGCCAATATCATGAAGACATGCTTTGTTGAAGTGCACCTACAGTATGTGGAGCTATGTTTTAATACGTAGCTTGTCTTCAATTCTCACAGCAGATGCTTTTGTTCTGTTGTAGTATAGTAAGTATATATTCAAGAAAGTTCATTTCTGCATGTTTGTTCCTTTTACACTTTAGCATTTTAGTAGTCAGAAGGGACAAATGACAATAAATAAATTGAAAAAGTAAAGATTCACCTTGTGAGAGTTGAACTTGCATGCGATGTCCTGTACTGCATCTTCAACTGTAAATCTTTGGATGGACGTTGCCCCTTTGACTTTACATCTCTCTGTCTCTGTCAAGGTGGACGACAGTATGAGGATGCTCGTGCGGCTTGTGTTGGGACTCTTCGTCCTCAAAGCAGTGGTGGCCGGCCCCAGATTTTCCCGACAAGTGGACTTGGACACATACGACAGTGCCAACTACGATGTGGATCTAGACAATTTAAATTTGGAGAACCAGGATATCTATGACTATGAAGATGGGCTGACAATTGACGATCCTCAGGTAAGAAACTGTATCGGTCAGCAGCAAAGTGTTTGGTCAAAACACTCAAATACCCTGGCCTTTGAGTGTACAGTTCATTACAAAGAAAACCCAGTTGTTTTTATCAGTTCACATTCTTATTCCACATATCTTAATTCTTCACCTCCTGGTTTAGAAATCTGCATGTATTGAACCGAGGTCACCAGGTTCATGAAGCAGAGAGGCATCCTGCTGAGACAAACTGCACCCATTTGGATAATGGACAAACTGCCCTTCAGCTTTATGCACTAATGTTTCCAAAATATTTCCCTTTTATACCTTGGCCTGCCACCATTTAAAGTACATGCAATAGAGTCTCCACAGGCAGAATTCTTCTGCATCTGGAAGAGTTTTCAAACAATATTTATGCCCTAACGATGGATATATTGGTCTGCAAAAAAAATGAGAACAAAGCAAACCAAATATTTAGATTTATTTGTTTTTTGGGAATCTTTTATTTTGACAATAAATCAATCAAAATATATATTTCTATCAGTAAAGAGGAAAATACAGGAAACACAGATGGAGCATTTTCTTCATGTGCTCGAACTCAAGGACTCCTGTTCCCTCTGGGACGTACTACTTTTCTCATTCTGGCTCAAACTCTGCAAAACACAACAGCTTTTCAAAGATGAGTGGAGAACAGAGGCAGAAATAGGGTTGATGGATTCCAGAAGTGCCCTTTAAATCAGCTCAAGTTGAGTGTGATGTGGCAAGACTGCAGGGCACGCTGGGATGGCAAGCTTTATGTTCCTGTTTATATCTCTTTGTAACACGGAAATTAGACCAAGGCGATGTCAAGATGTCGGATTTTCAACTGGCTTCTTCTGAGCCAGCGATTTAACTCAAAACTGATGTGAATTTGCACTCACACCACTGTTGTTATCTAAAACCAATCCCACAATCCAATGCAGATTTTGCAGATATGACAAGATTTTGCAGAACCAACAACATAATGCAGTGAATTATTTAAATCCACCGTTGCACAAAGGTACTACAGCCTTTTGCCTTTATATTAAACGATTAAATTATGTTGTGCAAAGCTACGTTTTACACATGACACTGTTCAATGTGGGAAAGTTGTAATGTGCTGCAGAGGGATGGCTTTGATAATGTCCCTCTGTTTAACAAGCCTGGATATGACACAGCAAATTGTGCAGGTTCATAGTCTGTGGGAGCAGGAAGAGGGAAAACAGTACCATTACAGTTACCAGAATCTTTCCAATCTTGTTGTCCACACTGAAAAAAACAAAGTTTTACCTCATAATTGCAGCCTTGCGTGTTGAGAAATAGCATATTGCAAGGATCTGTCATTTTGTTTTGTTTTGCACAGCTCAAGGTGAGAAGGCAGCTCCTCAGATGCATTGATTGCTTTAGAAGAGTGAGGATTAAATGGATTTTATTCATACACACACACACACACACACATCAGATGTCAGGGAAGAAATGAAGCAAAGATGAGCTCCATGCCGCTGGAATGCTGACTCTTTACTTTCCACATCCAGCTCTGTGTTGGTATTTCTAGTCTTTCTCCTCAGGGCTTGTCTCTTTTGACAGAAATGAAGGCTCATCTAGGATGTTATCCAAGCAAATCGTCTTCAGTCTGCTGCATTCAGCTCTGGAAATGCTTTAATCGCCGATTTTAGATTCATTTAGGCGTCTTCTTCCCTCATGTTTGTGCGTTAAATATGATGCTACAGCCGGTTATCTTAGCTTAGCATAAAGACTGGCATGAAGGGGAAACAGGTAGCCGTGCTCTGTTCAAAAAGCATCCAAATCTGCCTACCAGCACTTCTAAAGCTCTCTAATTAACATAATGTATCTTGTTTTGTTTAATCTGTACAAAAAACTAATTGTAAAGACGACTCTTAATGTTGAACAGACGGGCGTTCATATTTCCCGCATGGACTTGAGTGTTATTAATCTTCTCATCTATTCAGCAAAGAAACTCCAAACTATTCCTTTAAGATACAAAATGCAGATATTCTGCTGGCATCCACTTTGGGCCGGAGAGCCTCATAAATGTGACTTCAAAAATGTGCCACATGGCTTTTCATTCACTCAAGACTATATGAATTAACTTGATATCGTACATGCTGTTCAGTATCTGGGGAAGAACCAAGAGATGGCTGATGTCCAGGTGTTCTTCTTCTACTTCTTTGTGATGATGTTAGATGCTTAGGCGAATCATCCTGTCATTGTGTTTATTGTTAAGGAAGCAGCTGTGTGAGGATTTTTTGGTAAAGTCTGAAACTTCACTTACCGTGCTGAATGCAACTACTGATTGATACTCTATATACTACAGCAGCAACATAACATTTGGAGTTAACTTGATGCTCACATTCAGCGTCTCTCCCTGTGCATTCTGTATTCCCATGCTGTTTCCAGAACTTCTTTTCAGTATTTTTTGGTTGCCAGCCTCTTCTTTCCCCTCGGGTGTATATGTTTGCTTTGGGGAAAGGGGGAAATGAAGGGGAGAGGTGCAGCGAGCAAACTCTCTGCAAGACTTTTCAAAGGTCTACTTTGTTGTATCCCAAACTGTGTCTCTGCCAAGCTTTAAAATGTGACTGGACATCTCTTCATTGCTGCATTTAAAGTCTCTGCATGCATTTATTCAGATACATTTCCTGTAACCCATCACTTAAAGGCTGTACTTTGTTCGGCTTGATTTGTTGTATGTACACTCATTTTCGATACCTCTTACTGACAGCTCACTACTGTGGGTGAAAGTAGCTGAAAAGACAAAAATATGGATTCTTGCAGCTACCATGTGTGTCTTGGTTCCACAAGGACCATTCCCTTTTTGGAGGGTTGAGTCAGCCTTGTTGGGCGTGAGAGAGTGTCAGGTATTACCTGTGGCAGTGTGTGGGGGTTCATTGCCCTCGTCTGGAGAATGAAAGAACTGCAGGTTTGATCAAACACCAATGAGCAACTGCAGTGACTGTAAATGCAATTATAAAACCAGATACCTTAAGCTTTTAATGAAGGAACCACAAAGTGCAGTAATCCATAAAGCTTGGTTGTTTTAGCAGACGTGTCTTTTCATTTATTTCCCAACATGAAATGTAAATGCTGCTAAGCCTTTGTTTATGAAGTAATTCAATATTTTTAAAATGTGGCAGAAGAAACATTAACATGTCTGTGTGTTTGGATGCACCATCTGCAGTCTGTCTAGTCCTCACGTTTATCAAAAAGCACTTTCAACTCAACAGTTTACGGTCAAATTTTCACATAGTGGGGCGATTTAAAAACCTTTCAATAGAAAGCAAAGAAATCTCCAAACTGAATCCATATAAAATCTAAAAAGAAAGTTGTTTCCCTGTGGCATATATGTTTTTCGTATACCTGTTACAAATATACATTCAGAGAGTGCTAATGTTTGGTGGCAAGTGAAAAGGTTCATCACTTTTATCCCTATGGTCACCAGTTGGTGTTTCTACTACAAAAATGTCCTTTCATAGAGATTGCATCTGAGTGGTCATTGCCGTCTCTACTCTGGATTACTCTGTGCACGTTTCTGCCATCTTGTGGTGGAGATGCTAATCGTCTCATGGTTTGGTCATTGATATCAGTGATATGGCCGTTGGACTGTGTGACAACTGATCATAGTGTTGATTAATTAAGTGTTAATTGATTAATGTTACTGTCCTGCTACACAACATGTTCATTGAGATGTCAAACATGGTGCATGTTGCCCTCCATGATTCAGTTTGCCTACTGTACAGTATTAATGTACAGTAGGTATATACAGTACATAAACTCAATTGAATAGACGGGATCAGCAAAAATGGAACATAACCCTAACCCTTGATCTCAACTCAAACCCTTGTACTTTTGACATTTGGCTCAAAGCTGCTCTCTTTCCCTCAGATAGAGATTGGAACACTGGCCCCACCTGACTATAACTACCCTATACCCGAGGCCTCATTGGAAGAACAAGTAGAAGAAGAAGAGGAAGAGGAGGAGGGAGAGGAAGAGTTGCCCCTAACACCCCAGCTCGTTCCTCAGGGTTCAGGGGGATCTGGGGTTCTCATGGGCCCAAACACAGAGAAAGGTCTGAAAAAGCACACACTCATAAAGATAGAGTTCACTGGGTTTAAGAGAGGGCCTTGCTTGGGCCTATGGATTTGTAAAAGCAGCGTCACCCATCACGATAAAGAACATCCAAAACATCTATTCTCCAAACCTTTCTTCAACAATCATCTTTTCCATGTGCATGTCTTCCATTTAACTAGCTGTTAATGGTTAAATGTGTCCTTTTCAATCACTGTGTCCATTTGTCACCGACTACTTAACCTAATCATCATTGTGAGCTCCAAACCTGATTAATGATTCATCTGTCTGTTTATTAATACCTAATCTTGTCTCTAACAAGAGGTGGAGCTGCGTCTGACGCCCATTGACATCCTTCATGTGTCCGGGGATTTTGGGGGCTCCGTGGGGTCTGGGGCCTCGGGAGCTTCTGGGGCTTCTGGGTCTGGAGGCTCAGGAGACCTACTGGTCTCCGGCGGCTCTGGGGGTTCTGGCGATATTGTCCTGATCTCTGGAGCCTCTGAGGAGCTCCAGAGCTCTGGGGGATCTGGGGAATTCTTGGTATCTGGGGATCTCTTGATATCTGGGGATCACTTGATATCTGGGGATCTCTCAGGATCTGAGGATTCTTCTGGAGCCTCTGGGGACCTTGGCTCTGGGATTTTGATTGAATTCCCCCTGGGCTCTGGAGGGTCTGGGGACCAGTCTGGTTCTGGGTTCTCCGGAGATCTCTTGATTTCAGGGGCCTCCGGAAGCTCTGGGGTTTCTGGGGACTCTGATGAGTCCGGTGACTCAGGGATAACATTGTTATCTGGAGGTTAGTATGCCTGTTAGCAAGGCAAATCACCTGTCTTACTCTATGTGTTTTATGTTGATTTGTTGTCTTAAATTCCATCTAACTGCGTCCTCTTTAAATGTAGTTAAATGTTGATTTATATGCTTGAAATCTTACTTTTTTTGTTACACTCTGTGTGCCATCGTATTTGTGTTAATCATAATCATTGTTCTCCTAACCTCCTGTCTCATCTCAAATGTGAGTGTGATTGATTAATGGGTTGATTGATTGTCCATCTCACCCCTCCACCTTCCTAATCTTATGTCTCCTAACCCCAACCCTTGGCTCTAACAAGAGGAGGAGCTGCCTCTCATTCCTGAAACTATCCCTAGCGAGGCATCAGGTGCTTCAGGGGAGTTCTCGGGAGCTTCAGGAACCTCAGGGGCCTCTGGGGATCTTGGAGCCTCCGGAGACTTAGGGTTCTCTGGATCCTCTGGGGCTTCTGGTGTCTCTGGCTCTGGAGACGCAGAGGTCCCTGAGGTAACTCTGGTCCCTGACACTGAGGAAGGTCAGTATCTAATCTAGACTTATGTGAGATATGTTAAAGGAAAGGCAAAAACTCAGTTCATACCTCACTACAAATCATACCCAAAAGTCAATACTTAAGATAAACAAGATAGCAGTGCCAATGCTGAGCCAATGAATCTTCTTATGAACTGGCCCTTGTTTTTGAGACCGGCAGCTTTAACAGGTACCCTATGGAGTTTTTGACCACTAGTAGTGCTATGGAGCATTGTTTTTACAGGTGGGTCCCTGCAAAAAGGACACACATGCATGCATGCATTCATGCAATACACATTTCTGATGCTTGTTTTACGCTATTGCGCTGAACGGTGGCAATAAAGTGCAATGAAGCATTATACTGCATCAGGAAATACAGTGACGAAGAAGAATGTTAGCTGGTTAAGGTGTGTGTAAATCTCCACTCAGCCTTGCTGCCAGTTTATCCCAGTGGCCACTTGTGGTACTGCAGTGAAAAAAGGATTTTCCACATCAAGAATGTGCATTTGGTGAGAAACATTGAAGGTAAACATAAGTTTTGTTTGTTTACAAGAAACTCCACAGGGTACCTTCCATGTACTAGAGACATTTTTGGAAACAGAAATTCTTAGAAAGGTGCAAGATTTATTGCAGGACCTGGCTCCAGCATTTGCACCTTGTCCACAGAAAATGGATAGTGCAATGATTTTTGTTATGTACAGCAGGAACTATTTTTACATAAATGTTTATACCAAGTCCATCTGGCCTAGGCAGCTCACCATTGTGGCAACTGAAACTCTAAAAGATCAAACCAGTTTGGACTGGCTTCCCAATTTTTGTTCTTTGCTAACAAGCGTATTGTTTGTGATCACTCAGCAGATCCCATCTCATGTTATTAACCCCCAAAAAACATTTTCATTTAACTTCCATTCATCAGTTAAATGCCATAAACACTTGGTTAACACTGCTAATATACTGTGTGTAACTTATCACTGCGGCAAACAGTGGGCTACTGATTGCCAGACACATCCATGCTGATCTAACCTGTTTCTTTAACACCTAATCTTATCTCTAACAAGAGGAGGGGCTGCTTCCGGCTACACCAGAAACCCCTCAGGAGGGTACTGGAGGTGTAGAAGGGTCAGTGAGCTCCGGTGAACCTGACGAGCCCGATGAGCCTGTGATTGACAGGGAAGGTCAGTATTCAGCAGCTTCAGCAGGCATTGAATTCAGGGAAGGATGATAAAAATGTCCATTCCCTTTGGAACTCGTCCACAAACCCCGATATCCTGAATCCTGATGTGATTGAAGTTGACTTCCTGTTGATTAGTGTGATTTCATTAACTACCAACTGACCTCTGTAATACGTTCTACATATTCTTTGTATATATTGTACTGCCTCCCTCTCCTCTTCTCCTCTCCTCATTTGCCATCTGTGTTCTCCAGGTATGCCCACTTGCTTGCTGTGCACGTGCCTCGGTGGTTCGGTCTACTGCGATGACTTGAAGCTGGATAATGTCCCGCCTCTTCCAAAAGACACCACTCATTTCTACGCCCGCTACAACAGAATCACCAAGATCAACAAGTCCGACTTCGCCTTCCATGAGTATGTTTGAATGAAAATGTATAGATGTTAGTAAAGAGATATTCAGAACCAAATATTAAGTTGATGTTTTCCTTTCCAGACAAGCTGAAGAGGATCGACTTAACCGGCAACGAGATAACGTCCATCGATGAGAAAGCATTTTTGGGTCTGCCTGAGCTGGAGGAGTTGGTGATTCGAGAAAATCGTATCTCACAGCTGCCTGCTCTCCCAGAGACCATGAGCCTGATTGATGCCAGCCATAACAATGTTGGCACCAGGGGTATTCACAAAGAGGCGTTCAAAGTACGTACCTTCACACACTCCAGCTCCAATCAATAAAGGCCAATATATCGGTCGATATTAGCTTGTGCTTTAAATATTGCACACTTCTATTGTACCTTTATATAATGCATTATGTTATTATGTTAGGATATGACGAGCCTGCTGTACCTGTACCTCACGGACAACAACATCGATTACATCCCCGTGCCTCTACCAGACAGCCTGCGATCTCTACACCTACAGGTACATCTGCTTTGGCCTCACGCCTCCTCACTCCCCACAAATGGTCAACTTTCAAATTATAGATAAATAGCTATCTATATATAAAATAGAGTTGTAATTTGATATGAAAATAAGGTCATTTAGAAGGTAATCTGGAATAATAAATCACAGGTGTTTTCACTTGATGTTGAAGTGGGTGGAGCTATACTGAAATCACATCACGTCACCAAACTTCGCCAACCAATAAGAATGAGAAATGTGTAACTCCTCCGACCCAAACAGGTGCACAATCTAAAGGAGGGTCAGAGAGATGTCAAGCACACACGCACGCACACACACACACACACACACACACACACACACACACACACACACACACACACGTTGTCTGATTAGGCACACTGATAACACCTGTGTTGGAGGATCATGAGCGTGTGCCAGCCTTTAAGTAACTCACACAAATGAAAGAATCCTTTCAGGTATTTGTTTTGCACAGAACCGACAACAGCCAATGAAACAAGATGTATTAACAAGATTAATTAATTTACTCTAGTATAATTTGATTCATCCAAATGTAATCTGCATGGAGATGATATCTCATTATGAATCTTCCTCCGTCTTCTATTGCAGCGTAACAATATTCAATCGATGCACGAGGACACATTCTGCAACCTGAAAGATTTCAACTACATCAGGAACGCACTGGAGGACATCCGTCTGGACGGCAACCCCATCAACCTCAGCAGGACCCCGCAGGCTTACGTCTGCCTGCCCCGTATACCTATCGGGGATCTCATTTAACCACACAGACACATACCTACACTCTTGCACACTGACTCCCACGAATACAACCACATGCACACATTTTTGTACATATTGACACACCAAAGCCACACACACACACACACACACGCAGACATGCATACCATTTATCACAACTCAATCATTTAATTACAATTACAAACTGCTATACATGCTGCTGACATATACTCTGGATCAGTAAAGCTCTGTGGAAATGTATGTTCCATAAACATCCACAAACAACAGATTCTGGTGATCAAGCACATATACAGTGCTCTACTTCCCTGACCTATCAAAATGCATGTACACACACACACACACACACATATATACAGATACACACACACATACACACAAGAACTTTCTCAAAAGCCAAACTGTTCCGCAACTTGATTAAGAGAAAACAATAGGTGGCATCAGTTTATTAAAAGAAACCTCAAATGGCATGTATGTGTCTGTTTAGTGTTTGTTAAAAAAATAAAAAATACAACCAGTAATATTGTTTAAATATGTTTGTTTTGTAAAAATAATAATATTAATATTAATGACAAATCTAACACTTTTGGAAATGTATACTAGCATAAACTTATTGAAGCTGGAGCTTAATGGAAGGTATCTAATGCAATAAAAGACGCATTTAAACACAATCATTTGTTGTAAAGTCTGTACTGTAATATAAAAATATATATTCTGAAGATTTTTTACATGAACTGCAATATTTGGTATATAAAATTTCCGAAAGTGATGTTTTAACCGTGCACAATAGCCGATACCAAAGACTCTAATGTCTAGAGTCGATCAAATAAAGAATATGGTTTGACTTGGGAGGGGGGGGTTGTTGATTTTAATGTGGATGGGGTTAAGATTAATGCTAATAGCTTGCTATTGTGTGCTCTGTATGGAATAACCACAAGTGAATAAAGTTGTTTTGAAGACCTCTCCAAACTAGGAGTGGCTCAACGTTTTCTTTGACAACTTACAGGTATAAAAGTGCATATGAATTATATGCACATTCAGCCAAGGTGGAAACTGGGGGGGGGAAGGTTTGGTGCACAGAAACCTCATGTATCAAAAATGTTCAATAAGTTTTTCAAACAAGTTAAGGAACTGCTCCTTCCTGTCCATGACAATCGAGTCGCTCCCCTTGCTGCTGTGTTCTGTGACCTCCTCCGTCCTTACTTTGGGTGCAGAAAGTCTCTCCAGCCTGGCTTTATCTCGCTCCAGAGCCAGCCGGTCCCGGCTCACACCATCCCTGTCCCTCTCCACCATCGCCCTCTCCCTCTCCAAAACGGCCTTTTCTCTCTCTATTGTCGCCCTCTCTCTCTCCAGCGAGGCTCGCTCTCGGTCCAGAGCGGCGACCTCCCTATCCAGCACCGCTCTCTCCCTCTGCATTACCAACCGCTCCCTCTCCATCACCTGTTTTTCACTGTCCATCACGTCCCTCTTGTGCTCCATCTCTTGCATGATGCAACCCATTTCCTGGATTTCCTCCTGCACCACCTCCTCATCCTCGTCTCCGTTCAGGGAAACCTCGATCTCGGGTGCGCCTGCTATCGAAGCCGTAGGGGAGTTTGTCACCATGGACACCTTCCTCTTCTTGGGTTTGGAGATGGGTGGGAAACTGCCGTTGGTGGGTAAGGCCTGGATGACGGGGGCGTTGCTTTCCAGCCGACCCTCCATGGCATCGTCCAGCAGATTGAAATAAGGCCACGCTTTAGGGAACACTTTCACTCCATCGGAAGGGTTCTTTAGTCCCTGCACAAGAAGAGCAATGAGTCAAGAAGGAGAGTTGTCAAAATGCTTGATCAATCTAAGTGATTTCTTTTACTGTACCTTGTATCTCTTCTTCAAGTTTTCCCATTTTTTGGATGCTTGACTATGAGTCATCTTGTGGTGCAAGCCCATGTGTTTTAGGATGGCCCTGAAAATATAATCATCTTGTCAGCACACACATTAGAGCTAAAGAAACAATTAGTGGGTTTATCGATTAGTTGATCAACAGAAAGTTATCTAATCTAATCTATTGATCGTCAGTCATTGTTTTAGAGTACAAAATGCCAAAAGTCACTGGTTCCAGCTTCTCAACTGTGAATATTAAGTAACAGATCTCTGATTGTATACTGCCTTAGTGTAAAACTTCCTAAGCAAAGACAAATCTGAACGCAGAATGTCCTTACGGTGCCGCCTATTTATGCATCTACATACTTGGACCGTATTCGAGTGTCACACAATAACGTCTCTCAGAGGTTAAACCTGCTGTCATACCTCCATGCCCACATCGAAGTATTTCTCCTTCCAGAAAAAAGGTGATTATTTGAAATCCTCATCTTCACAAGGTCTTCGATTTCTTTTGCCCTCACTAAGAGGAAGAGAGAGACAATAAATTAGATAGAAATTCCTGCATAAAGGCTGCTGAAAAATGTAGAGATATAAAGTGGAAACTGGAATGAAACATTACAAAAGTTTAATTTAATGCTGGTTATTATGTAATGAGACTGTATTTTACTTAACTTTTCAGTTTTTATTACAGAAGTTGTGAATAATACTTGAGTCTCTTCTCTTTTAAATTGTGGTGATATAAACAGCTCAGCATTTTAGATTAAGTTTACAATTAATCAATCAACTGTGTGTGTATTTATTAGTTTGGTCTGTTGCTTTATGGTTTCTAAATGCTCATGTATTATTACAACACAATACTGCACAACAACTACAACCTACATTACCAGTGGAGCCTGAAAAACCTTTTTATTGTTGAATTAAAGCGTACTTATTGTGTACTTTCACCGTGGAGCCCACTTGCTAGGTTGCTAGGTGGCGAAGCTAACCCTAATCCAACTATAAGTACGTTAGCTAGCTTAATTAAAATGTGACGTTTCTTGCTGCCGATACTTACTTTTATATGTGAACTCCACGGGGCTGACTTTATCATAAGTGGTGCTCGTGTAAGCGTGATCGTTGTTTTCCATGTTTTCCTATTTCCTGTTCTCCGTTTAGTGCCCTTCGTAGAAGAAGACTGCGAGGTCGTTTCTCCTTTAGAAGGACCCTATCTTCTTCTTCGCGTGCTTTTAATAGAGCGCATATGTGGCAGATTTAGCTCACTATCGCCACCCAGCGCTGTGGAGGTTTAGCACACTACAAAATAATATTCCATTAAGAGATAGATGGCAGTATATATTGTTTACTCCACTCTGTTTATATAAAAAATACTGTTCTTATAATTGCCTATGTAATTTGTTTATTTATGTATTGATTTGTATGCCATAAAAAGTAATTTATTACATGCAATAGCGTATTCCAGCACTTTTTGCACTCCCACTTTCGTTTGCAATATTTGTGAACCTATACAGTTTACAATAATATAATATAACTAATATATTGTTGTCCGTTTTAATACATGCATATATCAATGTAACCTACAAACAGATATGTTTAAGTTAATGTATCTCTTAGTCTGCTCAATCAGCATGTATACAAGGTTATTTATTTATAATTTTACAACACAGGGATGCACACTGAAATGTAAACCCCTTCACTATGTTTATCATCCTGTACACAGGTTTTGGCACACACACACACACACACACACACACACACACTGGAGATTGCAGGTAGATGTGATATCTGTAATCCCTGGTGCCTTCATGATATTACCCCTTTTATAATTTATTTGTAGCTCCAATATATTGCTGGCAGTCTTGCTGTGATTTAAATTTAGCAGGGCCAGCCCCCTAAGAAAATAATGTGGCTGTGGGTGTGCCCTTGGTTGTATATTTAAAGTTCAAACGAAAACGAAAGTATTTACATAAAGCATAGAGAATGGCGTCTGCACATCGTAAGTACACTTTATAATCCGTATTTGTGTTCTAGTGATTATCTGTTGATCTTGTGTTTTGTTAACCAACTGTTTGCCCTCGTGGAAAGAGTGGCCAGTGTATGTTTGTATAATATATTATGAGACGTTTTTAGTATATCTTGATATTAAACCACAATCTAATAATAGGATGAATAAAAAGCCTATATGTCATAATATGTGAAACAAAGAACTCTCAGTCGGATGTATAAGTGTTGATCATTGTTTTAAATGACTTTATGATTTACAGTTTCAGTTTCGTTTTTCAAGGAGCTCTCTTACAGGGTGTACAACTGTACAACTGTAGCCCATACCTGTATACAAATCATGCTTTAATTTCTCATTTACACGTTAAATTGAGGCTAGGTTTATAATCTGACATTTATTTATCAACTTTTTCCCAACGTGTAGATCCTGGCCACACGGCATAGGCCTACAGTATGTGTTGATCCAGTAGGGGGCATCAGATAAACATAATAAATTAGTTATTTACTCGATCTTTTGTATCAAAATGTACCAGAAAGATCATCATTATGTGTTTACTAGTTGTAATATCACTACAGAAAATGTTTGCAACATAATAAACCAACTGAAAAGTGATACCACAGATATTTTATTGTTTTCATTATGCATTAATATTCACATCGTATGCAGGAATGTACTGAATGACTCAAGTGTTGTTCACCCTTTTGGGACAATGACCATTATTAATCATCCTCAACAGGAATTATGTGTTCACAGACATGTAAACATTTTATGTGTTTTGTGTTTTTGTGCCATTGTTTGCAGAATCTGACGAGGAAACCTCCTCTGAAATTGAATCTGACAGCAGTGACGAGTCAGACACTGACGGAAGTTCAGATGAAGAAGCTGAGTGTCAGGTTTGTCTCTGGACAGAGAAGATGTTGGAGTCAGCATCAATTCCATAATTACAAATAAAGCCGTGAGAAGTGATCACTAAACCCATATATATTTCCATTTTCAGTCAAAAGGGAAAGAGCCCTGCAAGTTCTACAACAGCGGTAAGTGCCAGGATGGTGATAAGTGCTCTTACTTGCACGTCTGCAAGTATGCCCTGAAAGGAAACTGTCGCAAAGGGTCCAAGTGTAATCTGAAACACCCCAGAGGTGGAAGACAGTCCTCCAGTGGGCGCAGGAGGACTTCAGACGGATCAACGTCTCCTGGTGAGGAAGAGAGAAAAGATTGAATGGATGGTCAAAAACTCTTACACTTGAAACTCACATGGTTGAGGGTTAACGAGGTCTATCTGCATCACTCATTTATGCAGATTTTGTATATATTTGCTGAGTCAGTGAGATCTACAAAGGTCTATCTCCACATGTTCAAGCATAATTTTAGTATCGCAAAGGTCAATCTGCTGACAACCAATAGCAGGGCGGGAAATGAATCACGTGATCATTTTAAGCACATGAATAACTTATTCAAAACGTTTTGCTGCCAACTGTTTTATATGTAATCTAGTAGATAGTAGTTAAAGTTAAGATCATTAGTAGTTTAATTAATAAAAAGTCTTAAAAATTCAGATTTATTAGCAAACTTTTAAGTTTCCTGCCACGTGGAACTTGTGTAAACATCTTTAGAGCTTAAAATGAAGCTAAGTTGCATAAAATACAGTTGAGGGTTACATTTTGGACAAAGAATGGACTCATTCATGTTCATCCTTCCCACTGGGAGCACAACACCAGCGTCTCATGTGCTCAGAGACCGTGGTGCTCATTAAAGTGGTGATGTGAAACGCCACTATGAGACAAAGCACAACGTTATTGACCAAACAAACCCACTCAAGTCTGAACTGAGTCACAGAAAATAAGCACTCAGAGCTCAATGTGATTTTGATTTGTGACAAAATAAAGCAAAATGATTAAGTGTGTTGTTTAGGAACTTGCTGCATGTACATTTAAATGAATATCTATTTTACCAGGCCCTAAGCTAACTGATGGCCGACGCCACCAGTGGCAGCTGAATGATGGACAAGTCTGGTTGGATGTTGCTAATGATCACGTTATCGAGGCCCAGTACTCGCTGCCCCACACCAAAAGCATTCAAATCTACAACACACCATACGGGCAAGAGATAAAAACTCAGTGCTTAAACATTTTCCAAGCGCAGACGCTGGACAGAAACTGGTTAATGATCTCTCTCTCTCTCTCTCCGTCCCTGTAGGGCAGTGAGTATAGATTTCAAGAGGATGAGTGTGTATAGAAAGAGTCTGAAAGTGAGACGTCTGGATGACGGGAAAACGTCTTGGATCTGGTACTGCACTTTGAGTCGTAAGTGGATCAAGTATGGAGACAAGGTAGATGGAATTAAACAACTCAAACCTTTTTGTGTCCCGATGGCGACATCTTTTCTTATCTTCTTGGTCAGTTTGTTCATGAATATTGACTTTATTTTATTTTTCTGGACAGGATTCAAAGGGCAAGGTCAGTCCTGTGAAGAGCTCAGACATAGAGGCAAAGTTCCAGAGTAACCCAGCGAGCTCTTTTAGTTTCAACATCGGTGCTGATACCTGTGAGATTAAATTCAAAGGTGAAGAATAAAACTAAATACCCCGTCTTCTTAAGAACTGTTCGTAAATGAGGCCCAATATTAGTTTCAGCTTTATTAACTTTTACTTGTTTGTCAGAAA
Source organism: Cottoperca gobio (assembly GCF_900634415.1). Taxonomy (NCBI): domain Eukaryota; kingdom Metazoa; phylum Chordata; class Actinopteri; order Perciformes; family Bovichtidae; genus Cottoperca; species Cottoperca gobio. The sequence continues at coordinate 3,566,413 of NC_041377.1, read as the reverse complement.
TGCAACAGGTGACTGCACAGGGGAAGAGGAAAGTTAGTCGCCGACCACTGTACCAACAACAGCCTGCAGGAGCAGCGTGAGTTTGCATTTTGTGAATAAGCGTGTTTCCCAAAATGTAAAACTGTTCCTTTAAATGAATCCAGAATTTGATGTCGTCATTTTCAGAGTTTCTCAAGCGACCTCGGCTTTCCAGAATCTTTCTGTGAGCGCCAGAGCGCCGCAGTGGCAGTTTGAGGGAGGCAGCGGAGCGTGGCACGAGTACAAACGCAGGGTAAAGTTAGATTTAGATAAATAACTTTATTTGTCTTTTAAAAAGTAGTGCAACAAATCTGATGGTTTCAATGTTCTCAGCAGAGAGGCACCTCAACTGAGTGTTCAACAACCAGTGATGCTATCGAGACGAATTACCAGAGAAACACCAACGGCAGCATGACCTTTAAAGTGAACGCTCACTCCTACAAGCTGGACTTCACAGGTTGAGTCATTTTATTAAGTTTATAAGCAGTTGTTGAGTGCTAGGTATTTATGGTCCTGTAAAATAAATTGTTGCAGAGAAAATAAAACTCTCTCAGCTGTAATAAACTGTAATCCTGAAACATGAAGTAACAATAGAGCATTTATTCAACTCTTTGTTTTGTTTCCCCCCCGCAGCAATGATCCAAACCAACCTCAAAACCAATCAGTCACGCAAGATCAGGCGCGTGCTGGTGTGAGAATTAAAAGAAAGTCGACAATCAATTGTGCAATACCAGATTAATGCAATCATTGTAATCTGAGATGTTTTGATGTGGGAGTGCACTTAATGGTTGGCTCTACATTAGCCGCTCTATGTGAAGTGTTATGCTGTGTTTACATATGAAAAGAATTCAGGGTCAAATGAAATGATGGCGAAGGATTTGAAGTTTGAAGTGTTGCCTGAAGAGCTCGCCCTGAGATTATATGCTGTACCAATCTGCCTTTTGCAAAATTATACACACACAAAAACATATATACAGGGAATGCAATTAGCATGTTCCATTTATGCTGCCACATATCTACACACTACCTTTTTTTTGTGTAAAATTGACTAAGTTAGAATATAATGCCAAAAGCTGCTTCTGCACATCTCCCTCTCAACATCCTGGCTCTTAAAGTTTATTCTGCTTCTTGCATGTGACACATATACTTTCAAATGTTTTAATCTTATTAAATAAAGAAAATGCATCCATATTGTTTGTTGTTTATTATTTTTGAAAATCAGCTTTAGTATCTCCACAGCTGTGTTGTCATGTGATATACATAGTTATACACCGTTATCATTAGAACTACTTCTTTTCTTATTTCAACATAGCTTCGTCACATCCATGAGGTACATTAACATTATGTGCACACAAACTGTTCATACCAGGGGTATACAAAGTCAAATGAATGTATCATCACCTTTTCCAGGGTTTATATAGGTCCACACTTTCATAACAGTTAAATATGTACAATAGTTCCTTCTTTAACTCACAAAACAGAGTTAAAGTAACACTAATTAATATGTTATTAAATAATATATTCATTGATTCCAATAAACAAATCCATTTTCATGGTATAATGCACAACCATGTTCATTATTTTAAGTAACAGTGTTCGTTTCCTGCAGTCACCAAACAGTAATCATTTCAAACATGGAAATACGTCAATGAGTTAAGTGTAGAAGTCTCTTTATGCCAAGGAGGACATCTCTTGGTCGTAGGACGAGGACAAAAGTCACATGATTTAACTGAACACTCTGAAATGTAATACTTACACGCATGAGAGAACAGAGAGGCATTATGAAACTTCAAAAATCTAACGAGCGTCTGACGGTGCTGAAAGGTTTCTCTCATCTTCTGAAGGATCAGGGATCTGTGGTATGGTTGAGCAGAGACATGTCCTCTTGGCAAGCGTCCGCATCCAGCTGCCTTTCTACCAACAGCTCGTTGGACATTTGGGAGAAGTGTCCGTAGGGCTATTTGGTGATGGTGCTCGACAAATCTTTCGTTGGATTGCTTCCAGACGCCACGAGATGTATCCTGTGCCGCCTGCAGCATCATGGAAGTCTTCCTGAAATAAAACTAAAAATTATTTTGGTCGTACTTTAAAGAACTTAATGAGACATAATGAGAAACAGCTTTCCTAGAGAAAGTGTTAAGAGACGACTGAGGAACAAGCTTTGTTACGACCTGTTTAGCAGACGCTGCATCAAGTGTATCCTCCATTCTTTGTCTCTTGCTCGGAAACCTCATCGACAGTCGTGATGCGCTCGAGCTGAAGCTTGAATCGGACTCATCAGAAGCGGAGGGAAAAGGACCATTCGGAGAACTCTAAAGGAAAAGAAAAGATATTGATCATGTTATTCTGTTCAGTGAGGGGTTTGATTATACCGTCAGCACCACGTCGCCTCGTCCAATGAGGTCTCTGACTTTCTGTATTGACTTCTGTCTCCGTTGCATCCTTGTGTACAACTCTTGCATCAGGTGGCAACATCTCTCAACGACTGGAAAAGACAGGTCAGACTGAATGTGCTGTGAAGTTTGAAGTTTCTTGCCACCAAGCAAATTACTTTTCCTGTTAAATACATCGTTCACGTAAAACATGTTCACCATTGTATAATAATTAGACAAATCAAGCATTTCCCTTTCACAAAACCCATTTCCTCTTAAGTCTGAATTTACTGTTGAGGTTCAGAACTGAACATGTTTAGTAATTAACAACATCAAGTAGCTTGCAGAATAACTTTTTTATAAGCTGAAGTAGAATTACACACAGAAATAATGATGTGATCGTATATGAAAAAAGATGGCTCCAGGAGGAAGTCAAAATAAGCTTCATGGTGCCTCCAAAAATATGAATCGTCTATAATTGGTGATAATTAGGAGAAAGAGAACATCCTGTGCTGTAATGTTGTTCACATGAACACAGATACTGTATTTATAAGGGATGCTTTTTTTTTAATTCAATGACTTTGTATATTCTTCATAAGACATAATAAGATGAACAATAAAGATACACTTTTTCTTAAGCCAACTGTTTGAGTTTATTATTAGAGATCCAAAACGTCATGCTTTTGTACACAAAGTGCTTTCCAGACTTCTCAGTCATGTTGAAATATTCATTCATAGAAATCTCATCGCATTCTTGACTTCACTATTTTACATTGTTCTGACATGTGGTGTTAAATCACTGACTTGCTACTGCCATGTTCTGAAGTCTACCGCTAACACAATCAACTAGGAACATTAATCACTCTTTTTGAATATGTCGAAAATGTTAAAGGTATCAAAATTAAGGAGGTCACTGACCTACCGTAAGCAAAACAATTCCAGCGCTTTTACACTGAAATTACAATCACGCTCGTTTCCTGTTTCAGGCACTTACATTTGCACCTTCTCGCCCGGTGCTCCTTAACAGGCACACACTGCGACCTACTTCTCTCTCTCAGTACAGGCCAACAGTGGCTCAGAGCAGCAATGGCTTTACAGGAAGCTTTGTGGGTGATGGGGACAAAGCACAGATGTCAGTCGCTGAAAGATGATTCGCTGTCAGAGCTGGTGGCGGCAACATCTTGATCCTCCGTGCTCCTCGTTCCTTCATCGGGCACGGGGGCATCCGGGGTGCTGTCATTAGCAGAGAAGGAAGAGTTATTGGTCAGCTAGAGAAAAGATTAATATAATATCACCAGTAACAGTAAAACACTCACTCAAGCAAGTTAGGATCCAAACCCTCCAGGACCATTTTATTCTTTATAGCCATAACTGGAACTCCCTGCGACAAATAAAACATGTATAAAAGATACAGAATACGTTATTTAATCCCTATATTCCATAAACAAGTGTAAGGGATGACTTACCACTTGAACCATTTTCAGGTATCGGGCGTAACGGGGGTCCTTGGCCACTGTCATGACATTCTCTGCAGCTGCTTCGGCTTTTGGTGTCGTTGCAGGCTCTGGTGCAGTCTGAGTGGGCTGCAACATTAAACAAATATACACATTACTAAAGCAGGATGTCAAACAAAGTCCCCTTTTCTTTGCATTTTTAGTAGGTGGTGCTCTTTTGTCAGTTTTAGACTTGCAGAGTTTGAGTTTCTACTTATAAACATATAATCTCAAACTGTTCTTTTAAGTGCAACGTACACATTTGGCAGACTTTGTGTGTTAGGAACCGGTCAGTGCATCTACATAAAATGCTTATGCATGGCTTTCTGAGAAATACTAATACTACTTTGTGTGCATGTCAGTGTATTCACCTCTAGGGGAGGCAGGATCCCTACAGGTGGACCTTCTGTTTGAATCTGATTGGCAGAAGTGGGTCCATTGGCCTGAGCAGGTTGCCGCTGACCGAGTCCATCTATTGTGACGTCCTCCAGCCCGGGAATGGAGGATAGCTGGTCAGAACATTATAAAAATGGATATATGATCAATGCATGAGCACGACATGTATATAGAGTTTCATAAACTGCAGAGGCTCAAGAACTCACCTTGGCTTCCAAAATGCACAGGGTCGTTTCAATCTGCTGTATGCGAAGAGATATGTTTGCAAGTTTCTGTGGGGAAGAAGTTTGACAGTTCAGGATATGAGTGAGAGATCTAAGTGTTACAGAAGTTGTGTGTGTGAACTAATGAGGAAAAGATCAGAGTATAGAGTACAGGATGATGTACAAACCTCTTCACAAACTGTGGAAAAACGGTTAAGAAACCGGACCGTGTGCACAACAAACTGATTGAGATAGGCAACAACTCTTCTCTGTTGAATAGCAGGGACCTGAAGGAAACACAGAGAAAGCTATGTTAAGAAGGAAGCCTTACAGTTTCTATTTTGGCCTGTTTCTTCGTTAGTTAGCTAACAGGTAATGTTAGCTAGTTAGATACTAACCTTGGTAAGATCGACACCAGACCCCACAATCGGCAGCCCGTCCTCGTCCATGTGGGATTTTTAAACCTCCTGTAGATTTTAAAGCAGTTTCAGTTCTAATAACGAGACTTTTCACTGCAAAAAGGCAGAAAACGGGGCATAGAGCTATTTGCTGTGAAATGTGTCATGTGACTCGGGACTGTGTGATTGTGTCGTGACGTCACGACGTAAGAATCCATGTGATTGAGCTTTTGTTTTGAAGTCTCCTTTCAGGCCTGCGGAAAACAACAACATCCGGTCATGTCTTGTAGCTACGTTTGACAAGTCTGATTCTTTCTTTTCTTTTTTTTATAAAACTACAGAATATTTCATTATGCTTTATGCTTAATACTTTGTTGTTATGCATCAATTAGGCTATTTGTTTTAAAAGTTTAAAATGGAAGTTAATGCTTGACCTCTGAAGCTATACTACTTTAAAAACATTGATTTTAAGATTCACTAATTATCTTATCCCAGAGCTTTCAACTGCTTCATCCGCTGTCATCTGCTGATGAAGACTGTATGATTAAATTGAAAGGCTCAAAGCTAGTACATGGACCTCTAGTTGGGGTTGTTTTGTCAATTTTTTAAGTTTTGTCTAAAAAAAGATATAGTATTGTAAGTAAGTCTCAAATAACTAGTGTAAAACGGATAATTGAAGTGCATGATTTGCGTTTAAACTTTAAGATAGGAGGAGAGAAATTGGATTGAAAGTGAAGAGCAGTCTGTCACTGCTGAGTTGTGACACTTTTATTTTGAAAAGAGGAAACGCAGTAGAAGAGTTTAGGAAACGCATTTTGATTGCGTAGTATCAGCGCATGTTAGCTTTAAAAAAAATCTACATTATTTTTCTAAACACTACTGCAGACATATTGACCAAATGGAGGTTATTGGGTCAATAGAGAAAATAAACGGTACGTATATAATCATTTTCTCCTGCTGTTAGTTTAAAGCAGGTGATGTTTACGTTAGTCAGACAGTGAGCGGGACCCGTCTATTTAAAGGAATCATGACAGTCAGAAGCTGTCAGACTGGAGCTGTTGCATTAGAAATTAACTTGGTATAATCAGATTTCCCATTAAAATGTCAAGTAATACAGTTCATTGTTCCGAGATGTTAACCACAGCTGCAGATATTTTACCACGTTGCAAGTTTAAAACTCACATTAAATAGGTTTATCCAGCACTTATACAGGTTCATAGGCTTTTGGAAGGTTCTCAAGGGTTAGTTGTAATAGAATGTAAATATATCACTAATTTTCCCACTGCTTTTATTTTGCAAATGATAACCTTTTATTATATTTCCAATGTGAAAGAGGTAATTTGTATTTTATTAAATAGTTTAAGTTAAATGAGTGTTGGTGAGTTTGTTTGCAAGTGCTCTCTTTAATAAAAGCTCATTGATGCCCTCAACAGACCATCTCTCACATTACACTTTCATGTTTTTCAGACCCAAGCCTACCTCTTTCATCCCTTCGCCTCCTTGTGCCCCCACTGCAGCTTCTGTCTGCTGCTATGTGGCAGCTGGCGAAGCAGAAGGATGTGATGAATTATGAGAAGCTACAGGAGTTTGTGTTCATGGTGACTGAGTCAGTCCCTGGGCTGATAAACAACAGACAGAGAGCCCAGCTTATTCTGGGTCTAAGAGCAAGGGTGAGCAGAAGTTGTGTATTCTATCATATTGGTCTTTCTTTCTTTCTTTCTTTCTTTTATTCAGCGGTAACATTTTCTTGATATTTCAGTTGATTCTGGAGCTTTGCAAAGGCTCAGCTCGAGGTTCTGTTGATTCTCAAGTGGTCCAGAGCTATTTGAATAGACTCCCAATAACCTCTGCAAACATAGATGTAAGTACAGCGAAGGAATACGTTTTTCAAAACCAATAAGGATAATCCTTAAGTGACGTGAATCCTATCTGTGGCAGTGCAGGGATGCAGATGTGCAAACAACAGAGTCCACTTTCATTGCACTTGTTCAGAGCCTGCTGAAAGATCCGGTTGAGAGAGCGTATTTCTTCCAGGTCAGACATATTTAAATCATTTATTTTCCTGAGAATACTTAAGTACTTTACTTGACAATAATTCCTATTTTAAATTTAAATTGTACAATCTCTTACAGGAGGTGTTCCCAGTGGAATATGGGCCACAATATGATGCTGCTCTGCACGTGTTATTGTGGGAGCTGCTCTCAAAACTGGAAAAGCTGCTTCCAGTACCAGATTTAAAACAGGTATTCTGTCAGTCCCTCCAGGTTGTCTCAGGTTGTTTTACCTCTGTAAATCATGTGCCATTGACCACAAACTGTGATTACAGACTGCAGCATGGCTCAGTTTGGCTCCTTCTGTGTTGGAGGAATGTGTTCAGTCCTCACCTGAAGAGTTGTGCTTAATCTTCAAACACTACAAAACTTCAGGACTACTGAAAATGCCATGTGAGTAAAGCAGATGATGCTGTTGCAATTATCAAGCAAAATCCCAAACATGCTCTGGAATTACACAGTTAATCGATAAAAGTAAAAAGAAAGTGTTTTAAAAGAATTGTTTTTTAACCAGTGACTCTTATTTTGTAGATGGCCCTTCATCCTCCATCGGTAGCTGCATCATGTCTGCTTTATCTATTCCTCCCTCGCAAAAGACACACGTTTCTGTTGGTCTGGAATCAATCCACAACTATGCTAATGTGCTAAACCCCGTCACTTTTGTTGGAGCGGACCAGTACAGCGTCGTTGCCATTTACACCGAAGTGGAAGTTGGAGCGTCTGAAGTAGATGAAGAAATGATCGAGTCAGCCGCGGTGCAAGTTCAAACTGACTTCTATGAAGAAGAGATAGTTGCTGTTAGTGCAGATAACGGCGGCGGCGAGGAGGCTACCATCTTGAGGGCAGAAGAATCAAGTGAAACCGTGGATGTCGCTAAAGCTCTGGACACTCTGACGAAAACCTTTGCACTGAGGAAGGAGAGCCTCGGTCAAGATGTTATGACGGCAAAGAGTAATGATTCATCATTTAATGATGAGCTTGCGTCAGGAAATGCGCCAGATGAAGGAAAAACACATGAAACAAGTGACCAAACAGAGGAGAAAAGAGAAAATGTTGAAGAGGTGACAGAGGATTTCCAACCTGGCGGTATAGAGAGCAATATTAACTTTTGTGCAGACTTGAAGGATGACCATGAATCATTTTCTGTCCATGAAGAAATGACAGATGTCCCCAGTGACGATGCAGCCTCTGAAACACAAGAGTCTTCTCCCAGTTCAGCTAATGTGCGCCGGTCCACTCGTCTACAAATGAAGACGTCACCAGGTTGTCAGGAGACGTGTACAATCCAGAGGTCATCCAGGGAAAGTAGTGAAGAACCAAAAATGTACTTAAAACATTTATCCTGTTTAAACTATCATTTGTAATTTGTAATAGATTGTATTTTAAAGTCAACTTCATCAATTGCACCAGTTTTATTAGTTGTTTTGAGTCGAATGATTTTTCTCATTTTCGTTTCAGTTGTGCGTTCAAAGCTGATGTATCAGTTGCCCCCTCCGTTATAGCCATCAAAGGAATCGACAAAGGTAATATTTTGACATGAGAAACATCTTTTATTCTTTCTTAAATCCACATATTTTACTCTCACTGTTTTTATTTGCAGGTGATTCTGACGACATGACATCCATCATCTTCACCTGCTCACAGTGTCCCTTCCACACGTCGGACGATAACAGCCCTCCTCACTTCCACATGCAGAGCGTTCGCACTGAAGTATACAGGACTCTCTCCGGAGCCAAAATAACACCGTCTCCTTCCAACACGGATGAAATATTTACATCTATTAAACTTTTCCCCAAAGGAAACACAGAAGAGCGCAAAGCGGAGCAACCTGCCGATCAAAACAAAGTAAATGTGTCTCAGTCCCAAAGCAGACAGAAGGCCCTCACGTGTGAGACGTGCAGCAAGACGTTTACACGCTCATCAGACGTGAGGAGACACCAGCTCACGCACACTGGAGAGAGACCGTTTCATTGCTCGCAGTGTGACCGAACCTTCCAGCACTCGTGGGATCTGGCCAAACACGAGAGTAAAAACCACGGCGTGGCCATTTCTTTCTCCTGCCAACTGTGCGGGAGCTCTTTCTCTAACCTCCGCGCACTCACCGTCCACCATAAGAAGACTCACTCACAGGAGATCCAGCTTCCTCAGATCTGCTCCATCTGCAGCCACAGCTTCCCCACTTCCTCCGAGCTGCTCGAGCACAGGAAGTCTCACGTCACCACTAAACGCTACATCTGCCAGCAGTGCGGCGAAGGCTTCGACTCCCTGCTCGCGCGCTCCCAGCACCGGCAGATGCATAAAGTGAAGAGTCAGTATAAGTGTCCACATTGTGAGAAGACGTACACTCGGAGATCTGATGTCAAGAGGCATCTATCCACCCACACTGGGGAGCGACCTTATCAGTGTAATCAGTGCAGCAAACGCTTCTCGCTCCGCTTCATGTACATGAAACACCTCCGTGTTCACACAGGGGAGCGGCCTTTCCAGTGCTCCCACTGCCCCAAGAGGTTCACCCTAGTGTCTGTGCTGGCCAGACACGAGAGGATGCACACGGGGGAGAAACCTTTCCTCTGCTCTCAGTGTGGGAAGGGCTTTTTATCGCAGGGAGAGCTTTCAAAACACCACAGGTCACATGTGGACGACAGGCCCTACTCCTGCGATCAGTGTGACAAACGTTTCAAGAGCAAGAAAACCCAGCAGGAACATATCGTCACCCACACCGGTGCACGCCCGTACCCCTGCACCTACTGCGGGAAGGGCTTCACCAAACCGTACGCACTGACCAGACACAACCTCATCCACACGGGAGAGAGGCCGTTCCCCTGCACACACTGCGAGAAGTCGTTCCTCACCCTCAGCGAGGCTCAGCTGCACCAGCGTATTCACACGGGGGAGAGGCCGTACCCCTGCAACATCTGTGAGCTCAAGTTCAAGAGCTCGTCGGAGCTGGCCCGACACAAGAGAAGCCATTTGGGGTTGAAGCCACTGAAGCCGTACTGTGAGCAGTGCATGAAAACGTTCACGTCCAAGGCCAAGCTGAAGAAACACATGGAGAAACACATGGAAGAGGGAGAAGCAGCACAGTCTGTGGACTCCATACAGCCTGAGGAATCAAATCTTTAAATGACTAATAGAGACTATCTCAGTGGAAGTGTGAGAGAATGTAAACCAGATGATTGAATTTAGATATCAGGAGAGAAAAGTGTGTCCACAGCTTCACGTCTTAACTTTACTATGAAATGTGTACAAAGTTTGGTACTGTTGCAACCTTTGAGTATATTACTGAGAGTTTTAAACACATGTCATTTTTCCATATCGGTCTTTTATACATGCATATTTTCTCCCTAAAGTTAGTTTGAAATGGAAATCACAGTTTATCATTAAATACATTTTTCTGCACTCTATATACTGTCTGGTTTTTCTTCTAGTATGATATTGTGTGTCGGTGGTTGCACAGATTGAATTTAAGGTTTAAATAAAAAATATGAAAAGGAAAGTAATTTAATAAAAAGTTATTTATTATTATTATTATTATTATTATTATTATTATTATTATTAAGGCCAACTTACAACTCCAAATAGTCCTAAAGCTTCCTGTATTAATGGAGAATATGTGAATAAGGTCTACACTGGTGGTAGGCCATAAAACAGAAACCTGTACAATGACATGCAATAAAACTTACATTTATGAAGTGTATAATGTTCCGGTTTTCCGGTTCCGGTCAGACTTGTTTTTATTATTTCAGGTCTGTAAAAACAAAAATCAAATTTAAGAAGAAGTATTTACTTTTTGGAGGAGCTGCTCACTACACATTTTCATATGTGACCTGTAACAAGGGGTTAGGTTGGGGAACTCTGCTTTAACTCTGCATGTTGCTTTAAAAGGGCAATTCTGCAGCAACCAAAACGAAAGAGTATTTTCCCCGACACCTTTTCTTCCCCTGGCTGTATTTTCAAGGATCTGTAGGCCTATTGGAGGTTTTCTTTGAAATCTCATCATGCATGTGTCAGGTGATGTATTTCCTTCACTTCTGTCCAGAGTGCTCATAAAACCCAGTGAGCTGATACTTATAGAGCAAAGATTCATTATAAACACCATAAACATAACCTCATTTCCTCATTGCCAAGCAGGAATCACTGGGATAAAGCTGGCTGCATCATTAAACAGGGGACCAACAAAGAGCAGTTAGTGCTGTCTAAAAGGACAATCTATTTTTAGCATTGCATAATGTTTCTAAATGTATATTAAATTGTTAAAACGTAGCTAGATGAGGCAATGTAAAATGTAAAACAATGGGGAATATGTATAAATTAATTTATTGGGTTATGATATCACTAATAAAAATCTCTTTTTGAAGGGAGATGTTTGCAAAATTCACTAATCAATACTTCCGTTCTTACATGATTTGTATTTTGTATGTCTATAGTAATAAAATAGGTCCCTAATTTTAAAATAAGTTGACTTTTAAATAGACTTCACATATAAAAAATGTTTTATTTTCAAATGCAACGTAACATCGTTGGGCTCCTAGCTTATATCTTCATTTGTCACTATATCATAAAAGTTAAACCACATTTTGCAAAGACACACACACTGTATGGTGATGAAATTAAAACTCAAAGGGATGTCTCCTCCACACCGAGAGAGGGTGTGCATCGGTGGATTTTAGGTCCTTCCCACTGCAATCACCCCTCACCTTGACCAGAGCGAGATGCAGCAGCAAGCAGCCAGAAGTCTGGATGTGAGTATCAGCGGAGGAATTTGAAGAGCTGGTGACCATGCAGGTGGAAAGAACGCCTGGAATAAACAAATAAATACGGTGGAGACAAGGGGTCTGTGGATGCAGATAACAGCTCGACGCGACACCCATCAGTGTGATTTAGAGTCCGGTCGGTGATGGTGGTGTTTATGGCGGATTAATAACCAGTCATAAAGAAGTGGGGGGGCGGTTGTGTGTTGCAGGAGAACGAGAGGGAAGGCACTGTTAGACAAAGGAAGAGAGAGGAGGAGAGTGTCGAAGAGAGAGAGGGGAGTAGATAAAGCCAGAGTCGGGATCATGAGCTCTGCACTGCCTTACGACTCGCTGTCAGCTCGGCCGAGTCCAAGCAGACAAGCCTTGGACTGGGAATGCCAGCAGCTTGCTGTGCGACGACTTTCCTCTCCACGGGGAATCGACCTGCTCTCTCCACCTCCTCTTCCTCGTCGACCCTCTGCAATCCCTGGCTACCTGCTCTCAACCTACCAAGAGCAGGAAGAACAGCTCCACCAGCAGCAGCAGCGACTATCCTTGTCTATGTGCTCAGAGGCCTCCCTGGCGTCCCCTGAACCTCAACCCGCGGGCACTGCCACACCTTGCTGCCGCCCAGTGGGAGTGATGCACCTCCTTCGCCTTGGTCTCCTGGCATTCAGCTGTCTCTTCTGGGCAGCCGGCTTGGCCATCTTCTCCCTGGGTGTGTGGGCACAGATTTCACTGGCAGACTACATGCTGCTGTCTGCCAATCGCTACCCCAACGCCCCGGTCATCCTTCTGTCCACAGGTGCAGCCGTCACCGCCTGGGGCTTCCTGGGTTGTCTAGGGGTGGCTGCAAACCTGCCCTGCGTGCTCAGGGCTTATGGGTTCTTTCAACTTACTGCACTTATAGCCGGTTTGGCAGCTGGACTCTCAGGTCTCTTCTATCGCGAAGACATTGCCGGAGGATTTCGCAGTGGCCTTCACCGAGCGGTGGCCGGCTATACCGATGATGAAGGCCGTGCCGATGCATTAGACAGCCTGCAGAGAGCCCTGGAGTGTTGTGGAGCTGAGGGTTGGCGTGACTGGCTCACTTCGGACTGGGCTATACAACATATGACCTTCTTGCCCAACGAGAACGGCACCTCGGTGTCCCTGCCGGACAGCTGCTGTGTGAGCCGCAAAGGCTGCAAGAATCGACCTCTTCTGTCTGATGATGTTGAAGGAGTAGCAGCTGCAGGAATCCATCAGCACGGATGCTTCCGTAAAGTCTTCAGTTTGGTCAACGACAACGTCTTCCACATTGCCGCCACTGTGTTGGGATTGGCCTTCACCCAGATTGGAGGCATCGCCCTGGCTTGTCTGCTGGCCAACAAACTGGCACCAAGGCAACATCGACGTGTAGTGGCACATTAATAGTCAATTAAAAAGAATTGAGCAATTTACACCAAGGATTGACCAATGTGTAGATAATTAGGATTGGGAATTAACTATGCTTAAAGAGTAATAGAGTTGAGAAGTGTTGGGAGTTATTTTTGCTGTCCAGGTTTCGGGAGGAAAAGTCTTGTTCATTTTCTGCATAGACAATGTCAGGTGTCAAATGCCAAAGGTACAAGCCTGTGTACACAAAAACATAAAAAGAGAAATAAACTACAACTTGTTTTGAGCGTTTCGGTAAGAAACATCGAATTAAAGAGCTTTTCTTTTTGCGGGCATCCCTAACAGCAAGCTGAAGCTTGAGCTGACATTTCGTAGTAAATGTGATTCTTATAGTATATTCAACAGTTAAAATCAAATTAATCAAAATTCTGGGTCAATTTGGATGAATTGAGCAACTACGACAAGCTGAAAAAAGTATGATTTCTCAGAAACTATGCTTAAAGAATTCAAACCAATTGTCATAACATGAACCTATAATACGTTTGTATATAGTTAATAGTTAAACCTAGGGTTGGTAATCTTCTTCAATAACATTTTTTGTTATATTTCTTGAAATTCTCTTTACATTTCAACAGCAATTAATAAATCAAATGTTCTGACAAAAAAGAGAATGAAGTCTGGTATCTGTGGCTGTCGCAGGACAGTAATAGGCCTGTAGAATCATTTCATTGAGGGGTGGGTCTCTTGGATACCTGCGAAGTCTGACGTCTCAAATTGGGAATGGACTAGATTGGGCAGCAGACTGTAAATCTCAAAATCTAGATGACAGTACAAAAGACTTTGCTTTCTGATTTTGTTTCAGAAAAGTTTAGATATTAGCATGGATTATGCTTCATTATATAGAATGTAAAAAAGATTATTTAGGGTTAAACTACTCTCATTTAGGTTGATGCTGCGATTTAGTACATCTTGCCACCAAATGCACAGGAATGTTCACCAGCAGTTTTCCACTTCAGATGATTTAGTCTGGCTGTGTTCAACAGCTGTTCATATCTGCATCATTTAGTGTTTCCATCACAAAGACCACACTGTGCTAAAATGGTGCTTTTGAAAATATCTTAATAATCTATTGCTGTCCGTGGTGTGTGTGACAGGCTGTAATGTTCAGGTGTTTTGGTAAAATAAGTTTGTATTTTCTGAAGCACATAATTGATTTAAATCACTGAATATTGTGACTAACTCTTTTGAACATTAAATGCTCACCTATAGCCTATTGGCATGGCCCAGATGTTGTGCAACACTAGCCTACTAGCATGAAACTCTTCTTCAACATCGAAACTCAAGCTGACTTCAATAAATAGCTCATGATGTTGGGAAATAGCTTTATCATTTTCTTGCTGAGTGTTAGATGAGATGACTGATACAACCCTCATAAATATGAAGCTAATGCTAGTAGCAAGTTAGCTTAGCCTAGCATAAAGACATAGGGAAACATCTGGCTAGTTGATGCCCTTCATATTTTATTGTAATTATTAAGCTTAAGAGGAGTTAAAAGGTAGATATTGTTACAATAAGACAGAGCCAGGCTAGCTGTTTTGACCGGTTTAGTCTGTTTGCTACGCTAAGCTAGCTGTAGCTTTATATTTAGCCATGGCTGCCAGCTCTCACATTGGGGATATTTGTATCAGAAGTAAAAGACCAAACTCAGTTTATTACTAAGAATATATATATTTTGTTGCTAAAACACAATGTCTATAACCTATTTGAGTTAGGCCCTACTGGAGTTTGGTGTGTTTTAGGCTTAATTATAAATTCAGCTAATAAAAAAGATATTGTCTGCCATTGTCGGGATATTTGTGATTATGTAGGCTCTAAGGTTATTAATATTTGGGTGTTGTATTGTTGTATTGTATTGTTGTTGGGTGTGCATTTTGAGACACGGAGGTGTATTTTTTTGTTCCTCAAATACACCATTTAAAGGGTCAGATCATATAATTCCACACGGTCTATTCATGCACACAACAAAAACAAAATCTGAATGTCATGAGAGTGATTTCAATATTTTCATCTAACTCTGCAAGAAATCAAAAAAGCATATTTCCCAAAATGTCAAACTATTTCTTTGAAGAATGTGTTTTTTCTCTCATGAACTTGTTACATGTGTTTTCGTTAAGATTACTATATGCACTGAGATGATTCAAGTCCATTTGTCTTCCTTCCAGCCTTAACATCTTACATCACACCTCTCATATTCAGGATAGGTCTTTTTATTGCTCTTGTTATTGTAACGTATGATAGGCCTAGATATATATATGTGTATATATATGTGTATAATGTCTTCTAATAATCACCAACAGTGCAAACAAGCATGACTGAAACTGCAAACTATATCTGTCAACAATAAACTAAGAATCTTTGACTCATTAAAGCAGAGGTGTCAAACTCATTTTAGTTCAGGGGGCCACATGCAGCACAATTTGATCGGTGGGCCGGACCAGTAACATCACAGCATAATAACCTGTAAATAACAACAACTCCAAATTTCTCCCTTCGGTTTAGTGCAAAAAAGTACATTCTAAAAAAATTCTAATGTTATCTACAAAGGCACAAAACATTTCGTCACAGGTATCTGGAACAGTATTTGACTTTATGATCAAAACAACTAATTTTTACACTTTGCAAAGTCATCCCGCGGGGTTGGACCCTCTGGCGGGCCGGTTTTGGCCCCTGGGCCGCATGTTTGACACCCCTGCATTAAAGGGTAGGAAATTGATTTGACTCTGGGAATGGGAATGTCTAAGTCTGCTGTCCTTGAATATATTAATAAATGGCAACAGTATTCTTTAATGTTACGTTGCTGTCTAAACAACGTGCAGTACAGCATTGGTAAAGGCACATTTGAAGTATGTTAAGTCTAATACAAATCTTGAATTATAATGTCAGTTTTTTCTCTTTAATGTGGAAATAAGCAAAGATTATATTCCTCATCCTGACAGATAGCACTCCTTAAATCCTCCTCTCTGCATTTTAAAGACCTTTAGAAACGGCTCCAGGTCTTTTATTTAATAAGAAGAGCCATGCTGGCAGTGTGCCAGAGAGGTAAATTCTCTGCACTGGGAGTGGTCCATCCTCAATGAGACCTCTGGCTGGACATTTCTGAATTATGGCTAACTGAACGACATCTCATTTCTACCACCTGAGACGACAGCGATTAGATCCGACCTTGAAAGGAGACAACAGATACAGACTGAGCGTGACGAAACACAACAGCGTGACTGACCCAGCATTGATTAGTTTGTGGAGGAAAAAAAATCAGGAACTACATCCTATGCTCAAATTGGGTAGCCTAATATGAAGTAGATTTTCATAATTCATCACAAAGTTTTCCTTAAAACCAACATTCAAAGTGAGAGAAGCTTTGGGATGTGCCCTCCAAATAATGACTACCATTTTCATGACCTCATTGTGGTATTGATTAGCCTACATTATGCTCTAACGAGGCTTGGGGATGTTTTCAGTCTGATTACAATGTCCTTGTTTAACATATGCCTGAGGTTGCTACATCTCCACCAGCAGTTTCATCATAGTAAAGAGGAGCTCTGACAGATGTTCCAACAACACCTTAAGCCACAAGGGGCCTTTTGCTCCTAATCACTCTGAAAACTATTTTGTGTTGGGCGTTTTAATATGCACTATTTATGACTTCTATTCTATCAAAACAAATGCTGACCAGAAGGGACACAACATGGCGGCAGAGTGGTGCAAATTATAATCACTATCAGATCTCCAATGACCCAAAACACTACCTCAGGATGAAGAGCAGTAGGCTTATATGATAAAATTAGGAATATTAAGCATCACATTGATTAATTGAAGGTTTTTACATTACAACCTTGAAATCCTTGAATGGATAATAGATATTTTAATATTCAAACTTCAGATTTTGAAGCAAATATGGCTTCAGGCTCTCTTCACAAATGGGTGTGTCCTTAAAGCATCCTGAATCTGATATCACTAATCCTTATTTGGTTTGTCTGGCAGCACTTTGAGGTATTAAGAAATCCACCCTGTAGCCTGGATAAATGTCTGAGACCTCGGGAATTTTGCTTGGATATGTGTAATTTGCCCTGTACGTTTGTCCGTTTTCAGATACATGTTGTTAAAAATGGGTGGCAAGAACATTATCCAAACTATATTGGGAATAAATGTAAATCACACTCGCAAAATGTTTGACTTTTTTTTTTTATCCTTTTATTAAAAAAAGGAGGAAAGTATAGGCCTTTAGCTCTACTCTCCGCCTCTTTAAGTCTGTCCTACATCTGATTCCTTTTGGTCCTTTACAGTTTGCACAGCAGACTCTGCCCCACATTTTATTTGGCAATTCTCACCACCACTCGCTCGCCCGTCGCTGCGTAAAAGCCGCAGCGCTGCGCTTGGAAATGCAGTTGTTTTTGCGCACAGAGACGTCTCCAAAATGGACTTAAAAACAGAACTCCTCAAGTCCATCTGGTACGCTTTCACGTCGTTGGACGTCGAGAAATGTGGCAAAGTGTCCAAATCGCAGTTAAAGGTAAGCAGGAATGTATGTAGTCATTTTAAGATCAGGAAACTGAGCGCGAGGGGCGTCCACTGGACACAGAAACAGACTTTAACTCTGCTACTTTTTTCCCTTTAAATGACTTTGTGGCTAAACACAAACCTATCATCAGTCTCTATCGTTGCCTTTGTATGAAGTGAAATACGAACGTGAACTAAGTGAATCAACATTGTAATCTGAGAACAGTTTACACACAAACGCCTTACAGGCTCACACACACATGTCACACATATTTGATAAAGCTTTTTTCGAACACACACGTAACCTGAGGGGAGGTGAGAGCCCCGTTTCAGATTCAGGCTCAAAGTCCAAGCTTTCTCTGTGGCGCAAAAACATAAATCGTGACATAATACCAGCACTGCTGGTGTTTCACATAAAATGTAAGACAGAGAACAGCAAGTAGAGATCTTATTTTGCAATTTTACCCCTCTGTAAGTGTTATTTTTGGTCTGTCATGTTGCTTTCCTCCAGTTCCTACATGCCTGACTGAGCCCCTATAGGAGAGAAGAATCCAGGGAAATAGCAGAAAGCTGTCCTGACATGCTGATAACCAGCTGTCTGTGGTTGTGTGTGTGTGTGTGTGTGTGTGTGTGTGTGTGTGTGTGTGTGTGTGTGTTTGTTTGTGGATGTATGAAGAAATATGTAGTGCAAAGAAGACACATTGGGATTATGTTCTTATGTGCATTTATATTAATATATGTGTGTGTATGTGTTCTTCAGGTGCTTTCCCACAACCTGTACACAGTGCTGAACATCCCACACGACCCGGTGGCTCTGGAGCAGCACTTCCAGGATGATGATGACGGGCCGGTGTCTAATCATGGCTACATGCCCTACCTCAACAAATATATACTGGATAAGGTACTGTGGCTGTTACAACGCCTCCTCGGTAGCATTAGTAGTACAGAAATACAAAAATGTTTTATTTATGTTTTATTTATTTGATCAAGTATATGTGTATATATATATATATATATATATATATATATATATATATACACACCCCATACGTATCAACTGAGTACAGACATTAAAAAAACTAAAACATTAACATCATGTCTTAAGTTTTTCTTGTAATAGACACATGTCCACACATTTTTAAGGATATATACCAAGAATAAAAGGCTTAAGATCCATCATATTCATATTAAATACATGTAATTAAATAACTTTTTAATATGTTATACAATAATTATTGTTTTCTACCTTGCAAAACCTGCAATTGTTCTTAAATCTGTTTATGTCCCGTACATTTATTACATTTGGAAAACTGTTTCTATCGCATGAAGTTTTAATCCAGTTTCATTAACGTTTCAGTAATACAAGTATTTGTTCTGTGTTTTCAGATCAAAGAGGGAATGTTTGACAAGGAGAAGTTCGACGACCTGTGCTGGATGATGACCATGAAGAAGAACTTTAAGGGGTTACCACAGGGGGCACCGCTATCGGAAAGAGACTGCTTCAAGCTCTTCTGTTTATTCAACCTCCTGTCTGAGGACCGCTACCCGCTTGTGATGATACCAGAGGAGGTAAAAGATGTTGAGGATGATGTGACACAGCAGTCAACGTTGGGAGTTACTTGATTTGATTTGATGCTCATTTTATTTGTTGGAGTTTTTACACCTCCCGAGTATAAAAATGCAAACATTTTTGGGATCAAACAGCAAGAGAAAAACGTCACTTTTTGATATAGAACATGCCATACGAGCAGAAATTCCTTCCTTAACGTTCACAAGGCAAATAAAGATTAGTAAGGTAACAAATCGCACATGGAAACAAGGCAACACCGAGGCTTTTCAGGCAGCTACATGAGGAACTTTAACTCTGATTCCCTAATTGCTAGAAAGACAAACTGTGTTCGATATAAGCCCTGCTTGTGTCCCGACAAAGTCCGACTGTTTTACATTTTTTCACAGCAGAAAAAAGCAAGTGCAAGTAAGTATGTTAATGAGTCTCTTCCTTCCGCCACTTCCTACATAATGCTTTTGGTTTCCGGAACACAGAGACGAAAATAAACTGCTTTTGTGTTATCAGCACAGTAGCTTTCCTCTGTAGAAGTATATGTTACATATACACTGGTACGATATGTACGACAGTGTATTAGGGCCATCGTAGGTTTATCAAAATTATGAAGCCAGGTGAGGAGGGGGGGTAATACTTCAAGAAAAAACTCATAAAATTCATAAATGTACGAGAAAAAAACGTGAATATTCTCTGAGATTAAAGTCACACATTTCCGAAATAAATAAAATGGTGTTGTTTTTTTATTGTCAAGGAACTACATTGCTTCACTTTCCTAGGTTGGATCAACCTCATCCCAGCAAAAAAAAAAACAACAGGATTTGATTCTAACGTTTTAATCGTTTTAGGTGGAGTATCTCCTCAAGAAAATCTCCACAGCGATGAGCCAGGAGTGGGATGGGAAGCCACTGGAAGACCTTATATCCCAGGATGCCACAGTTCAGGAAAACGACATGTCTGTATGGACCTTCCTGGAGCACATGGGTGCAGGCCGGCTGCTGAGGATCACCAGCGCTGAGGCCTTCAGTCTGGCTTTGAATGAGGTCTTTCTGGAGATGTATCACAATGTCCTCAAAAGGGTGATTATTTTCTGTATCTTCCTGTTCCAGTTGGTCGTCATCTCGCTTGTCATTTTTCTTAAATCCCTTCCCTTGTTTCCAGGGTTATATGTGGAAAAAGGGGCATGTACGCAGGAACTGGACTGAGCGTTGGTTTGTGCTGAAGCCCTCCTCAATGGCTTACTACGTCAGCGAGGAGTTAAAAGACAAGAGAGGGGAGCTCCATCTGGAGAAGAACTGTGTCATAGAGGTGGGTGAGGAAATGTAATGTAAACGCTGCATGTTTCATTATATGGTACACAGGCAAATGTTGTGCTTTGGATGTGTTCAGGCAAAGTTCTTTACAGCGCATAAATCACCTGGTCCCCTCTTTCTGCTTCAGGCTATTGCAGACAGGGAGGGGAAGCGCTGTTTGTTCTGTGTGAAGACTCACAATAAAACTTTTGAGATCAGCGCGTCTGACCAGAAACAGAAGGTGGAGTGGACACAAGGTGTGTTGGTGTGTATGTGTATCAGAAATTACATATTTTGGGGACGTCTGTGTTGTCGAACGCGCATTGTTTTTGGTGTTTGCTGCCCATCTTAAACATAACTTGTTAATCAATAATTGTATTTAGTCTCTTTTTTTTTTCATTTTGGACTTTCTGTTGTCAAAGTTTAAATATGTACATAGAATAAGAATCCGGTTTATGGTCAAAGTAGATTTTCATATACAAGAAATAAAAAATAAAAGCAAGTATTGCAAAAATCCAGAAACATAAATAGAGAATAGAAGAAAAATATTTTATTTTTTTAAAAAAGTAAAATGAATAAAAGTACAATGAAAATATGAAACAATACTATAAAATGTACAATATATCTTTATTAAAATAGTGGAGGCCTTTTTATTTACAAAAAAAGATCAAATCAAAGTAGGGATGCAAGTAAGTAAGCATTGTTTTCAGTAAATATGGATCTGTACATCTTTACATTAATCTTTCTAAGGCTAAGAAAATAGAGAGAACATGCCCATTGCAATTTCACATAGCCCAAGGTGACATCTTTCCAACCAACAAAACCAGAAGATATTTAATGCATGAATATGTAAAACAGAGAACATCGTACATCTTCACATTTAAAGAAATCGGAATTTGTTATTAATAAGTAACTTAAACAGTTAGTTGATCATCAAAATTCTGAGGATTCATTTTCATTTGAGCATTAGAGCAAAGTGAAGTAAATGAACACAAAGCGACAAAATAAAGTTGAACATGAACACCTGCTCAGCATCTTACACCTGGATCATACTGGCAAAACCTACTGTATTGGTCATTTGAGGGATGTCTGGTAGAGAGACGCTAGTGAACCACAAAGAAACACTCATAAGTCAGTACCAGTATCTACAGTACCTCGCCTTTGTGCTACTCCTCCAGCTCTGCAGACAGCCCTCCGTCTCCAGAGTGAGGGCAAGTCCTCCCTTCACTACGAACTGAAACTGAAGCGGCGGGTCCAGCGGGAGCGCAGCCACCGGGAGCGCAGCCGGAGCGCCCGGAGCAGCTGCAGCAGCCGGAGCAGCCTATCAGACGACTCCAATATTCAAGACATGGAGAAGATGGAGAAAGAGAAAGACAGACAGGATTTAGAAATAGAAAGTATCATACAGGTGAGAGCGGAAGGACTCATTTGAGGGACCTTTTTTTTATCACAGCTCACTTTTAACCTTTGACCTTATTTGTGTCTTGCAGCATGCACGTGAATTAGAAACCAGACGAAGGGAGGCAGAGGAACAAGAAAGGAGGAAACAAAGGGAGGTACAGATGGAGCTGGAGAGACAGCTGAAGGAGGCCGAGACGGTAAGAGATTTTCTTTCCAGGCGACAACGTTTATTTACAGTCTGCTGAAATGGGATTCACAGTTCTGAAAGCAGCACAAAAAACATTGGCATTATAAAAGTCAGGCTTAACTTTCGCTGAGTAACAGTAATGGCGTTCCTGGAAAAGGTGAATCAGGAAAAGGTCAGTTCTTTCCACTCAATTGGTGTGCATGTGTGTGTGTGTGTCTTAGTTGAGAGACAGCATGCAGGCGGAGATGCAGGAGAAGGAAAAGGAGGCTGAGCAACAGAAGAAGAGAATCCAGGAGTTGGAGCTGACGCAGCAGAAACTGGAGTCTGCTCTCAACGTGGAGATCCAGGCTCGGCTGGAGGAGGAGAGGGCCAGACAGGAACTGGAGAGGTAATAAACAAACACACCAACTGTATTCCCATTATAGTCTAGTCCAAACCAGATGTCTCACACTGTGGTCCCCCCTACACAGAATTGTGACCCAAATTTGAAATAGTTTTTGTCTTTGCTTTTCAACACAGGAGGAATTAATAGAGAGTGTCGCATAAGCATCATGTTAATGGGACATTATGAACCTTTGTAATGTAATAATATTCATAGTTCACCATGAAAAAGGTCAATATTAGAGTGGGTCATGTCTCTTCCTCCGCTTAGACATTAGTGGCTACCTGATTTCAGATCTTGCTTCTTCTCTTTCTTCTCTTCTCCAGGGTGCTGCAGGCAGAAGAATCGAAGAAGAAGCAGTTCCAGCTCCTCCAGGAGCAGCAGAGGGCCCTTCAGTGCCTCAGCCCCATACTGGAGGCCTCAGACGGCAGTCCAGACGAGGATACCCCCTCAGCTCTTCACTCTGCCTCTCAGGAGCTCCAGAACCTGCGGGCTTCTCGCCAGAGGAGCCACCAGCACCTGGAGGTAAGAAAGAGACATAGCTCAGTGTGCAGCATGTTTAATACTTTAAAGAAACAACTACTTGTTTGATTTTCTTATTCCAGGAGGTACAAGAGAAGCTGAGATATGCCAGTCAACACGTACGACACTGGAATGTCCAGCTGAACCGACTGATGACACCCATCAGTCCTGGAGGTGCAGTATGATCTCAAACCGCTCTGTTTGGGTCTAATTAAAGGGCCAACACAACACACTTGTGTTGCTTAAAGGCTAAGGTCCTCAAAAATGCATCTAATTATTAACCTAACAGTTTTGGTTGTCTGTGCAGCTATACCGAACAGTAAAACAGAATACACAATAACATCAAATAAATAAAATGTTTTTTTTTTCTTTTGTGTAGGACGTTTGGACAATCGCCTATTATCAAAAAGCACATGTCCCAAACAAGAAGGAGCATTGGCCAGTAACGAGTTCATCTCCAAATTCAAGATGAGAGTGGATCAGAACAGCCAGATCCCAGGAGGCAGCGAGACGCTGGAGGAGCAGTTGGAGGCCGCCAACCTGTCGGATGGATCAGACGAATCACAGGGAAACCCCAACGGACAAATGTGATCACCATGTTGATGGCTTTCAAACCTACACGTTCAGAAATTCAAGAAATTCTTCATTTTGTTTAAGAGCGAGAGTGGAAACTGGAAAGATAAAAGCTATTTACAACACACAAAATAATCTGTGCAAAAAGGCATTGTATTATATTTATATTAATAACACACACTAAGACGGAGAGCGATGATGACACAC
Organism: Cottoperca gobio; assembly: GCF_900634415.1. Lineage (NCBI taxonomy): Eukaryota > Metazoa > Chordata > Actinopteri > Perciformes > Bovichtidae > Cottoperca > Cottoperca gobio. The sequence continues at coordinate 3,542,690 of NC_041377.1, read as the reverse complement.
AATGTGATGACGTAGGAGTTATTGAAAACACATTTGACTAAGATCAACTGAGATTTACAGTTTTGTACAATAAAGTTTTGGTGAATGATAAAACATCATTTTGTGTTTTTTGTCATTTGAGTTACTACAACCTTCCTCCTACATAGGTGTCGACTAACATTAGACTTCCTTAAATATCAGTCTCTGCTGTAACCTGATAACTGAACTCATAGGATGTTATCTATGTAAGTTATACATCTGTTAAATATATATATTTTTAATGCAAATGAAACATTGTGCACGATTGAAGCAGTGGAGTCAGATCATATTATCATAGTTATTTATATATTGGTATATACTGTATGTCTGATATAAAGATTGTTGAGGTAATTTAGAAACAGTATTATATACCAGTGATCAGATATTAATTGATAGTAGATAGTGAGTGTAAATGTATTTTACTTTTCAGTCATGACATATTGTGACCTGTAGGTGGCGCTGCAGCAGGAAAATAACTGAAATGTGAACCGGAAGCAAAATAAATAAATTCAACTCTTCGTGAACTCGGTTAACATGGCAGCTCTCATGACTGTCTCATGCTGACTGTCAGCCTCACAGTTTGGTTTGTCGTGTAATAATTACATACATGACATATTATTACACATTACATATATTTGTCCAGGCAGAATATGGGTCTTTCTTAACCCGTGAAGACCTCATTAGTTGACGCCATGTTGGCATCAGTGTGTGTCAGGATGACAGCAGCCTGCAGAGGGAAGGTCAGGTCGCTGGTCTCTGTGAGCAGGAGACTGTCCACCTACCAGCCCGGCTCCCCGGATGGAACTCACCACCCTCCGCCCGAAACCCCCGCTCCCCCGCCGGAACAACGGAGACCCAGGAAAGCCCCCACCGACTGCTCTGTCTTCCTCTTCCCCGGCCAGGGCAGCCAGTTTGTGGGCATGGGTAGAGGACTTTTGCAGTACCCTAACGTTAAAGAGATGTTCGCGGTGGCCCAGAAGGTCCTCGGGTACGACCTGCTGTCTCTGTGCCTGCAGGGACCCGAGAAGGAGCTGATGAAGACGGTTCACTGTCAGCCGGCAGTCTTCGTCACCTCACTGGCTGCGGTGGAGAGGCTCAACCACGAAAACCCCGAGGTGTCTGATGAGTCGAATAATCTATAATCGTATTGTAATTTGCAGTGGTGATACTATACTATACTATATATATATACCAAAAGTAAAAGGGTGGCACATTTGTATTACTTAACATAGTGCTATATTAAGTGTTAATGTTAGGAACTTAATATGCTGTTGGACAGTTTAATTTATAACAATGCATCTTATGTTGTTTGTTATGTAACACTTTCGTCCCCAGGCCATTGAGATGTGTGTTGCTGCTGCAGGTTTCAGCGTTGGAGAATTTGCTGCCTTGGTTTTTTCTGGTGCAATAGACTTTGCCGAAGGTACATTTTGTTTCTTAACTTGTACATGACAAAGATGTTGCTCAGGTAAAAGTAAATATGTTGTGTATATTACTACCCTCTGTGTCTTGTAGCTCTGTATGTGGTGAAGGTTCGCGCAGAGGCCATGCAGAAAGCATCAGAGCTGGTTCCTAGTGGGATGATGTCAGTCATCGGTAGACCGCAGACGCAGTTTAAACAGGCCTGCATGCAGGCTAGAGAGCACTGCACGAGCCTGGGGATCGAGGAGCCCGTCTGCTCTGTGGCCAACTATCTGTTCCCTGAGGGCAGGGTTATCGCAGGGCACCAAAAGGTATGGAGCATTATTATCCAAAATACAGCTATGAACAGAAACACATTAACCACAAATCCTTGTTGTTTTATTTAAATGACAGTGATATACATCTGTGAAAAAGATCTTACGACTTTTCATAGCCCTGTTTCAGACTTGTGATACCCTTTTCATTTCTCAGGCTCTGGATTTCCTGCATGAAAACTCAAAACCTCTCAAGTTTGTGAGGACCAAAAGTCTCCCAGTCAGCGGAGCTTTTCACACTGAGCTGATGAGGTCAGCGACTGAACCCCTCAGAGAGGTGCTCAGACAGGTGGAGGTCAGTGGTCATGGTGTTATGTTAATATGATGATTGCTATGTTTATGGATTGCTCGTCTTGCATTTTGATGTATTTAATGTAATCGTCACCCACTTCTGGAAGAGCTGCTCTAAAATAACAATCTGAAAAGACTTCTAATTTACAAAACCTGTAATACAGATGTGCATATCTATCCCTTGTACTGTTTTTGTGCAAAAAATGCAAAAATATTTGTTGATTCCAGATGGATTTGATGTTTTTTTATGCTTTTAATATTAATGAATTTCCTCCACTGACATAATAATTTCAAATCTCACCAATGGCCATCCATCACTCTTGGAAAAGTCTCACGCCATGACCGATTTTTTAGTTAGTTTCATCTCAAATCTAGATTTCTCTCCCGTTCAGGTCCGTTGTCCCGAGATCAGCGTGTACTCCAACGTGGACGGCAAACGCTACATGAACGAGAGCCACATGCGCAGGCAGCTGGTGAAGCAGCTGGTGTCGCCTGTGAAGTGGGAGCAAACTCTGCACGAGATCTACGAGAGGGCGCAGGGACTGAAGTTCCCTTACACCTACGAGGTCGGCCCGGGAAAGCAGCTCGGTGCCACACTTCAAAGGTGCAACAGGAAGGCCTTCAGTACGTACGAACATGTGGAAGTCACCAATGATGAAGAGGACTAATAACGTGGACACGTCCAGTAACACATGTTAAACCTGCAAGCTCCTGTGGTTGCTTCTTATGGTCTTGTTTGTGTATTATTATCATGTTATTAAATATTTTTTTATTAATGAGACTACAAAATGTTGTAATTTAGAAGTTTATTTGCATCGCATGAAAAAGCATGGTCAAATCTGCAGCAGAAAGTCCAGCTCCCTTTTATTTTATATTGAGCCAGGCTACATATCATTTGTAAAAAATGTGGCCTCTTAAACCTGTAAGAAACTAATCTGGATGATAAAAAAAAGACTGCAGGCCAGCAACAGTCCAGTCATGGGAAACATTTTGACATTAATACACTGTGAACCAACATGTCACTGCTACAATACGCTGACCATCTCTTTGGGCAACACTGTATAACCGAATTTTAAACAATTTTCACATCCCTTGACAAATTTTACAGAACAAATTTAACTCCTGTTTCTGGTCATATAGTGTCAAATTCAATACATCATTAAAATAGTATATAAAAAAAAAGAGAAGTAAAAGTAAACTGCAGAAACAAATCAGTTAGCAAGAATAGTGATTCATATAAAGACCTTGAAAGACCATGAAAAGACCTGCTTATGGCCCCTTTCAGGCTTTCTATTCCCCCCACAGTGCACTGAAAATGGTCACTGCAGCCACCAGCGCCACAGTCACCAGAGCTCCTCTGGTCCAGCCAGTGCAGGTTACTGGTTTCAAATTGAACACCTGTGAAATGAAAGAAAATGTAAGTGAAATTGTTCTTTTAATCATTTATTATTGAGTTTTTCTTGCTGTACACGAACCCTGTTGGTATTGGGTAGCAAAAGGTCACTTGAGACACGGATAGAATACGACAGAGAACAAGTGTTACCCAGGATGTCCAGGCGTCAGCTCTGAGGATCCCCTGCCCAGGCGCAGTGCTTGCTATCCAGGCCTTCACCGCTGCAGACAGGCCCTGGAAGCCCCATAACTGCCTGTGGATATCCCTGGAGAGAACAACACCAATGTCTTAACAGCCAGTCACGTAAAAGCTGTTGAGATGGATGTTTTTTGCTCAGATGTTTTACCGATATATGGTCCTGGTCAGAGCCTGAGCGGGTCTCAGCATGTGGAGAGGAGTTCGTAGCCAGTTGGGCTGTCTGCTGGCCCACTCTCGATCCAGCTGGTCTCCAATTGCAGCCAACTGGCTCCCAAAGGCCCGTGCAGCCCTGGCATTTATCCTGAAGTGAAACCAGACATGACTCTTGTTCAGTTACCAAGATTATCACAATGTTGCTGTTAACACAAGGAAGATCGTCTGTATGTGGTGACATTTTGCAAAAAAGAGCAAAAGTACTTAGTGAATAATATGTTTTTGGATTATAATTATTGATGCATTAATGTGTTCATTACTTTAATGTTGAACTTTTTATCATTACTTTATATATTGCTGGGTATGTTGTGATTTTCACCAAGTTTATCGAAACCAATAATAATAATAATAATAATAGTAATAATAATAATAGTAATAATAATAATAATAATAATAATAGTAACAATAATAATAGTAATAATAATAGTAATAATAATAATAATAGTAATAATAATAATAGTAATAATAATAATAATAACAGTAATAATAATAATAATAATAATAATAATAATAATAATAGTAATAATAATAATAGTAATAATCATAGTAATAATAATAATAATAATACTAGTAATAATAATAGTAATAATAATAATAATAATAGTAATAATAATAATAGTAATAGTAATAATAACAGTAATAATAATAATAATAGTAATAATAATAGTAATAATAATAATAATAGTAATCATAGTAATAATAATAATAATAATAGTAATAATAGTAATAATAATAATAATAATAGTAATAATAATAATAATAATAATAATAGTAATAGTAATAATAATAATAATAATAATAATAATAATAATAATAATAATAATAATAATAATAATAATAATACACAGTGCAAGTTAATAAATCAATGTAGTGGGGTAAGAAGTACAATATTTGACTCTAAATTTTTGTGAAGTAGAATCATAAAGTTGCAGGAAATGGAAATACTCAAGTGACATACAAGTACCTCCAAATTGTACTTAAGTACTTATTACTTATTTTTGTTACAACTGATCCCATGTGGTCTGTCTGAGCTGTATGTTGTAATGAATAATCTGGGGAAGGGCCTGTATTGTACCTGAGGTTTATGTCAAACAGGGCGTCAGTGTCCACTCCCCCAGGTCCAGCCTGGAGGGAGACGACACGACTCGGCTGTCTTGTTTGTTCAACCATCTTTGTTTTCTGAGAAGACAAACCGGTATTATTCAAATTATTCATATCAGTATACGTGGGAGAAAGTTCTTAGAGCTTCACCAGCAATGCAGGACAGGGAAAGGCTCCATGGTTTAAAAGTGTTTTGCTGCTTGACTCCCGAATGTTCATAAACAGGCTGTGTAAACACTGGCTCATGTGACTAGGATAGGTGGTGGCTGTGTTACTGGGGAGAGAATCCAGGTAGATAAAACAGGCTCTTCCTGATTTGAAGAGATGACATCATCTGTTGGGTGGTTGTAGCCGACTTATTACTGTATACATCAACAAAAGTGTGTATGTTTACGACTAGTTTATGCAAGAATGCATCTAATCTACCTTTATTAACAGATTTATAACGTGTTATTTGAGCCAAGGATCAGGTGTATTCCCTGTGCTCAGAGCAGTTCCTGTTGTACCTGCACTCGTGCCTTAAATGCAAATGCACCATTTCCATAACTCAAATAAACCAAACTGCCCCTATTGCCCTACCAAGAAGAAATAAAACATAAATTGCTCTAAGTAATTTAGTTATAGACTTTGTATTTTGTTTTTTTATTCTAAAAGTATAGAACAAAAAGTGTTCATGTGTGTAATTATATAGATTTATCTTTACAGTGTTAAAGCCAATTTGATGACAAGAATACCATCAAAATAAAGCTTTAAATGTGAGAACCTCAACAATATAATCATAGCTGTTATATCTAGACTAATACCCGGAAGAGTTTTAATCGTGTGATAGACTAAAGTCATTTTCCATATTGTCATAACAAAGAGATGAAGTCATCCTTCTCACCCAAAGAAAACAAAGGTCGTTTTGAAGATCACAAGTTTTCAATTACACAAAGATATGAATAGATTTTTTAAAATGATTAACTACATTTACAAATGAACAAGTATATTGTATCATGTTGAAATAATATAATTAGATATTAAACGGATATAAACGCTAACGGACAGTAGAACAGGTGCAAGCACAATAAAAAATAAGAAATGAAAGTAAACCTACCTTCTGTGTAGATTAAAGTAGACGCCGCCCTGTAATACATATATGGACATAATCATTTAAATGTTTTTGTAAGTAATAAAAATAAAGAAATATTAAGTTTTTCTTCGTGTACTTACAGCAGCGTCCTTTAATCTTGTTGCTCTCAGGTAACTGCCACAAATATGACTGGCCACGCCTTTACAGGCTGTTGCCAAGACTGACAACCAGGGGGTGACATGAGCAGCATCAAACAGAAGATTCAGTTTTGGTTTAAGGACAGGATTTCTTAAATATCTGCTCATACTAATAATAACAGTAAAATACTTCAGACTTGTTTCAATGTGTGTGGAAGGTGTTTATGCATTTGCATCACATGTCATTGCTAAGACAGACACATACTCTAATTGGTCAAAAAAAACTTTAATTAGGCTCACAATTGACATACAATTTAAAATAATATTCATTACAGTTAATCAGTCACGAGAGGTCTAAAATATGCAAATACACATTAGCATTCACTGTCAGTCAAAGCATACTGTACATATTCTCCCAATGTATGCACATTAAACCACATTTGTAGATAGAAAAAACGTAGTATCCATATAGTATTACATTTTTACTATTTTATATATTCTAATAATAATAATAATAATAATTGTGTCTGTCACCCATGTTGTGCATGTTCCTTAAATTATTAATGGCATTTTGTGCATTGTGTACCATAACACCTGTACATAGAGTATATAATGACAAAATGTACTTTGCTTTGATTTGGACGGTTTCTAATATATTAACAGAATATATTACAAATGATAATGTTTTATGGAAAACGTGCACGTGTGTATTATAAACTGCACATGCAGCTCAACACTGCCCCCTGCTGGTACGCGGTGGTAACGACATCCTGCAATGAGACCACTGCGTCCTCCGTTGCTAGGTTATTCTCCCGGAAGGACCAAGCCCATACCGACGTCGTTAAACGTTTTGAGACATTTCTTGTTAAAAGAAAACATTTAAAATTGTAATTACGTCGCATTGTAAGCTTATCGCATATGCTATTACGTTTTAATAGCTACTAATTGTATTGTGAAGGAGTAGTTTGGACGTTTCGTCACTGTGTCCAGCTTCACGACGCAGATAAATGCTAGCTTGTTAGCAATAAAACCGCCAACATAGAAACCGTTATTTGACGTGAGTTTGAGCTATTGACGTGTTTCGCTATGAGTTTAGCTAGCTAACGACAGTCTGATGAGATTGCATCACTGACTGGGTGATGTCCGCCCAGCAACCTCTGCAGAAGTCCTGGGTGGGTTCAGCAGCTTGCTAACAGAGCCAGCCTGGCTACTAGCTGAGGCTGATGACTGGCTGTTTCCTGACATTGATTTGCAGGTAGGTGACTGCTTTGCTGCATGGTAGCTGCATGCATTTTCTCTTTTTTCTGTACAGTGTTGCTATCTTGATAAGAGTCCTATCTGTTAACCGCTTTTTGCTCCACCCTAAAGGGAGGCACCATGGCCGGTAAGGTGAAGTGGGTGACAGATATTGAGAAATCAGTGCTCATCAACAACTTTGAGAAGAGGGAATGGACTCATGTCACCGAAAACGACGACTGGAATTTCTACTGGTAGGTTTACACCTTATCCCCATTACACCTGACTCTTTAGTCCTTGGATATTATACTCTCCAAGCACCATTAACAGGCAGAAGTGGAACAATTACTCATAATTTATAAGTGAAATGCAATGTAAAATACAAATGAATACCTACTTAAAAATCACAATTTTATTATAAAAGCAAATATGTATTCTTGAACTTGTATGATAGATACATACTAGCTAGTTTTTACTTTTGGTATAATGAGTCTTCGTTTTATTTTCTGCTGTTTTTAAAGTCTTAATGTTTATTCTACTTAGTATTTTCTGTCCTTTTTTGTTGTAATGTATTTGTTTTTGTAAAATGGTATCTTTGAGCCTGGCTCATACATATTGTATTTTGAACATGACAATAAAAAAATATTTTAAAAAAAACCACTCCATCCTAATGGTCACAAGATAAATCTGTGAGATAATCACGAGGTAGGGAAGAAGTAAAAACGTACCTCTTACATCTATTGTTTGTACATTCCTTTAATCTTTGCTCTTTTTGTGAAACATTGGATCATTTTAACTCTTTGGACCTGGAAGAGTCACATAAATGACACCTTTTGAGACGTCTCCTTGGTGAAACAGACATCCGAAACGTGACAGTGCGCCAACTAGACACTGCTTTATTGTTAAGCGTCACACAAGCCAAAAAGATTGAAAACCACTGTAATAAAAACGACAATATATGCCTTTCGAAATTTAGTAGAATAGAAGAATAAAGGACTTTTTTTCAGCTGCAAACAGAGTGCATGTTGATCCTGTTCTAGTCATTAAATCAGTAATAATTACATCACCAAGCCTACTTCCAGGCCCAAACTCTAGATCACCTTAATGCAGGTTTATTTGTACCCATGTGTAGGATGAGCATCCAGACCATCAGAAATGTGTTCAGCGTGGACACCGGCTACCGCCTGTCAGATGAACAGATGGTTAACCACTTCCCCAACCATTACGAGCTGACAAGGAAGGACCTGATGATCAAGAACATCAAACGCTACCGCAAGGAGCTGGAGAAGGAAAGCAGTCCACTGGCAGAGAAGGACGAGAACGGGAAATACATTTATTTAGGTATCCATTCGAGTGCTGACGGGAGGGATGAGTGTAAAAATCCACACATTTCTTTCCTTACAAAGCTGAAACTATTTTCTCTTTGCTTTGTGCAGATTTTGTCCCTGTGACGTTCATGCTCCCCGCCGATTATAATCTCTTTGTGGAGGAGTACCGCAAGAACCCGTCCAGCACTTGGATCATGAAGCCCTGCGGGAAGGCTCAGGGCAAAGGCATCTTCCTCATCAACAAACTGTCCCAGATCAAAAAATGGTCCAGAGACAGCCGCACCTCCACGTGAGTTACGCAAATCAAATCAAATGTATTTATATAGCCCAATATCACAAATTATACATTTGTCTCAGTGTGCTTTACAGACTGTACAGGTTACGACACCCTCTGTCCTTAGACCCTCTGTCCTTAGACCCTCTGTCCTTAGACCCTCTGTACTTAGACCCTCTGTCCTTAGACCCTCTGTACTTAGACCCTCGCATCGCACAAGGAAAAACTTCCTAAAAGAAACCCCATAATTAAAGGGGGAAAAATGGAAGCAACTGAGGAGGGATCCCTCTCCCAGGACGGACAGACGTGCAATAGATGTTGTGTGTACAGGATAAACAACATAGTACAAATACAACATTTGACAGAAAATGATGTTGTGTTGAAAAAGAGAAAGTTTGGATGAATCCAGGAAAATGTCAATAAGGCTTCCCGGTGTCCAGCAGGATCCAGGGCAGCAGGCGCAGCCACGATTCATGATCCTGACGTAAACTTTATCAGTGGCAACCTGCCACATGAGACACAGAAACTCCGGGGATGATGCCCCGGATGCTATGTTAGTAACATTCATTTACATAAATGCATACAGATGAGAGGAGAAGAGAGAGGGGAGGAGAGAGGAAGAGAAGGAGGAGAGCAGGGAGGTGTCCCCCGGCAGTCTAAGCCTATAGCAGCATAACTAGGGGCTGATCCAGGGCAAACCTGAGCCAGCCCTAACTATAAGCTTTATCAAAAAGGAAAGTCTTTAGCCTGCTCTTAAATGTGGAGAGGGTGTCTGCCATCCCGAACACAAACTGGAAGCTGGTTCCACTGGAGAGGAGCTCGATAGCTGAAGGCTCTGGCTCCTATTGTACTCTTAGAGACTCTAGGAACCACAAGTAACCCTGCAGTCTGGGAGCGCAATGCTCTAGTTGGTTTATAAGGTACTATGATATCTTTAAGATATGCTGGAGCCTGACCATTAATTGCTTTGTAAGTCAGGAGAAGGATTATCATCATCAAGACATCATCATTACATGTGGGGAGGTGACTCTTTACATAGATTTGCATGCTGCCGTATGTTCTGTTTTTACTGTACCTTGGACCTTCCAGGTCGGCCTACCAAAATACGTTATCCCTGCAGCACTCTATAAGTTCTCATTATTTGAATATTTTGATTGGCGTGAGCTGTAGAATCTATTAAATGAGCATTTGATTCCCAGGTAAACATCCAAAACTGGTAGTGATCGTTTTGTCAGCAGTATGTGATTTGCTGATGCTTCCTGGTTTTTGCCCTCAGGTTTGTAGCAGCTAATAGCGGCAAGGAGGCCTACGTTATCTCCCTGTACATCGACAATCCTCTGCTGATAGGAGGGAAGAAGTTTGACCTGCGTCTCTACGTTCTGGTGACGACATATCGGCCTCTAAAATGCTACATGTGAGCCCTGCATTTATATTTTTAGGCAACAGCTTGGATCCATGACTACTTCCTGTCAGCTGATGTCATTTACATAATTTGCAACTATTGATTATTCGCTTTCTGTGTTTTGATCCTCAGGTACAAGCTCGGCTTCTGTAGGTTCTGCACAGTCAAGTACACACCCAGCACCAGTGAACTGGACAACATGTTTGTTCACCTCACTAATGTGGCCATCCAAAAACATGGGGTAATTCTGTAGTTTGTTATGGCTAGTAGGGATTGTTATTACATAGAACTCAGTGTTTTAAAGGGGCATTCCACCAATTCACTCTTCCACTTTCATAAAGTTAGGGGTGTTCTAAGCAGCAGAGGCCGCAATATCCTGACAAATATTATTATTACATCACACATACCATCTCTAGCTAGACGGCTTTCTCAAGTCACTCATGTGAGGATATTCATTATCCCGATAATTGAAATTTAGAAGATACTAAAGTTAATGTCTGAAATCGGTGGAGTGCCACTTTAAATTGAAGCAGGTTATATTTTTTCAATGTGTTCTTTTCGCTACAGTTATAGTTTTACAAAATGATATAACTTCTACTGACTAGATCCAAGACACTGGCTGATGAATTCCAGGTAATAATATTCCTCTTAAAGCTTATCTGTACATCTTTTGCAACAGAACTCAATGTGAAAAAAAAACAATTTCAATATCTAGTTAGACTGTTTACCTTTAACGCAGGATGACTACAACCACGTCCATGGAGGCAAGTGGACGGTCAGTAACCTCCGTTTGTACCTAGAGAGCACAAGAGGGAAAGAAGTGACCAGCCGACTGTTTGACCAGATCCACTGGATCGTGGTGCAGTCACTAAAGGCTGTGGCTGTAAGTGGACATCAAGTCTTTTTACAATTACTTTTACTGACAGCACATGACAATTACATACATATTAGGAAGTTTGACCAAACCGTGGCACCTATGATATACTAAGTGCCTGTAGAGGAAATACCAGAAATGAATTCATCCTGGACAAGCAACTTTGTGAAACACCCTTCGATAGCTCAGTTGGTAGAGCGGAGGACTGTAGTGTGACTTCCAGGTATCCTTAGGTCGCTGGTTCAAATCCGGCTCGAAGGAGTGCTTTTTAAGTGTTTAAAGTCATAGTCCAAAATCTACAATCAAACTAACGACAGCAGTTTGTTTGGAACACATGCAGTGTGCTCTGTGTTGTTGGCAGCAGAACAGAAGTCGATCCTACAGTGGCACCAACAATAACAGCTGGTGGAAAAAATATTTATTTATGCTTAAATGTATTTGTATCACTGAATATTGTCTTCTGGCTTTGTATATTGTATTATTTTATTTCCATCAACATGATTGATTGGAATTGGTTTTAGTGAGCTCACTTAAACAAAGACAAAGAGGGACAAACATCTTAAAGCCACTCACTCATAAAGCACTTATAATATATTTGTAAAGTAATTGATTGAGTATAAAACAGGTAATATCCATACCAATAAAAAATAAATTAAAGAAAACACCAGAAAAGCATAAAACAGATATGTAAGATATATAGACAGATATAACAATAATTCCATATTCTGTTTGTCATAGAGATGAAACCACCATTTTACATGTAGGCTATAAAAAAAGACAAGTATATATGATGATCTGAGTCACTTCCCCTCTCAGCTCTTGACACACAGGCTACTTTGAGTACTAATAGTTTTTTTTACTAACATCCATCCCTGCTGAATCATTCTCTATTACATTAAAATGTCACCAACATATCATAATCACCCACAAAGTAGGTCAATTCCTGTTCCTAATTCAGTCTCTGTCTTTTCTCTTTTTCAGCCTGTAATGAACAATGACAAGCACTGTTTCGAGTGTTACGGGTATGACATCATTATTGATGACAAGCTCAAGCCATGGCTTATCGAGGTGGGTAATTAAACACGAGGAGTTATTACATGCACACATACCTACAACTCACATTAAAGGACTTTAATTTACTTCACAACCCAAAGATAGTTAACATGCTTACACAGTGACACCCATGTTCCTTTTCTTTCAATGTTAAGCAACTTTAAATGCTCTTGAGGTTGATCTTTGTGTGTGTGTGTGTGTGTGTGTGTGTGTGTGTGTGTGTGTGTGTGTGTGTGTGTGTGTGTGTGTGGATGGATGTGGATGTGTGCCTCCCTGTATTCAAATGTGTGCTGAAGGTGTGTCTTTAACCCATCCAGTGCTTTATTCCAGCTGAAACACGTTGATGTTTTCAAACTGAGTATGCACTAAGCAACACAGGCTGTTACAGGTTATTTGTTGGTTAGTCTTTAACTTAAAATAAGATGCCTCTGTCATCATTGTATAATTTTTTTGTTTACATTCTACATATTCTGCTTGTCTTGTGGCTGCCACATTTCATTTTGACAACTGCTCATTGAATTGCTGGGTTTCAATGCTAGGTCTGAGCTATTTCTGTTAAACAGACTCCAATCTGATCTATTGTGGGCGACATAAAGTCGATTGTAGGACATGGACAGTCCTCAGTGAGGGACTGAAAAAACATGTGCCACAAATCTAGTCAGGAATGCTTTCCTTTGTTCATTATTCCCGACTCTCATTAACAAGTAATGCATAACAAAAGCTGAGAAACGAAACTCTTTTCTTCCCTGAAGTTGATATCAAAGATCGCTCTCTGGATCTCTTCCTGTTTAAATGTAAATGTCACTTTCTTTGTGTCATTCTCAGGTCAATGCCTCTCCCTCACTGACCTCCAGCACAGCCAACGACCGTATCCTGAAGTACAACCTCATCAATGACACCCTTAACATCGTCACGCCCAACGGGGACATCCCAGACTGCCGCTGGAATCGCAGTCCGCCCCGAGAGGCCCTGGGCAACTATCAAGTCCTGTGAGTGATGTTTAAATCTACCCTTCGATGGAGGAGTGCTTTTTAAGTGTTTAAACTCATAGTGCACTTGTACAGTGTGTGGCATTTGGTTCTGTTTGATTTGTTTGTGATCGATCGATATCACTTGACGGATGACTTTCCGTGATGTTCCTGAATGCATCACTGGGTTTCCGTAGTGTAGTGGTTATCACGTTCGCCTCACACGCGAAAGGTCCCCGGTTCGAGACCGGGCGGAAACAGTTTTTGCTTTTTGCTACTAATCACGATCATATTTATCAAATCAAGTAATGTTATAAGTACAGTACATGTATATATTTTATATATATTGATATTTAGAATTGTGCCTAACAGAAATATTATGTGCTTATTGCGGTTTGTTATGCTTGGTTATGATTTTACATGCCACACCTTATGTCTCCCTTCGATAGCTCAGTTGGTAGAGCGGAGGACTGTAGAGGTTACACCAGGCATCCTTAGGTCGCTGGTTCAAATCCGGCTCGAAGGAGTAACTTTTAAGCGTTACTCATAGTCCACATACTGCACACCAACAGTTGATAAACAGATACTGGGTTTACTCTTACTATATATGACGTGTACATTACGTTACTTAACTAAGTCTTTCTCCCTTTGAGACCTTAAAGTGCACAAATGCATTTTTCTTCTGGTGCGTTTTGTCACCTTGAAAAAGTAGATGTACCAGCCGAAGTGGTTATCGCAGTAATCCTTTGATCACCGGTTCAAATCCGGCTTGAAGGTATGAGTTTTAATCACGTCGTGGTCTCTGTCTTCACATTGTAAGATTCTGGTGCTTTGTAGTAGTAGTATATTACAGTACTTTATCAAATAAGGTACACTCTGCACTCTTTCACAGAGAACCTTCACTTATGCTTCTTTGCTTTTGCACGACAAACAGTTGTTACCTTAGTGAACTATCTGATATAGAGCTTAGAGAAAGATTTCACTCTTAGAATCTTGTTGATCCAAAGTCTAATCAGGTAATTATGCTCCCTGGTCTTTATTATTTAGCTTCTAAAACAAACTCCTTCGAGCCGGATTTGAACCAGCGACCTAAGGATGCCTGGTGTAACCTCTACAGTCCTCCGCTCTACCAACTGAGCTATCGAAGGGGCAGTGTTGTGTCACAAAAGACACAGAGCAGAGGTCAACTGCTGTTACAGAGACTTACTGTGTCAACAAGGTGTTAAAGTACACAATACCCGCACTATTTAGTTCAGAGCGTGGCACTTATTGGCAGACGACATGTTTATTTATGTGATCTAATCTAATTTTATTTATTCTTTTATTTATTTGTTAATGCATTTATTTCTACCTTTTTTTTATTCCTGTATTTATTAATTGATAAGTCATTTTTCATCCTCCATACTGAATGAGCATCTTGTGGACCTCCACTTTATTGTCATAATTATACATCTATATTACACATACTGTGTAAACCTGTCGTATATCAGCTACTGCAGAGCTGTTGTAATATAACAAATACTGTCATAAACGTGAAGTATATGCTCCTTAACCCTTATTCTAACTGTTGTTAAATGAGGACAGTATCTATATTAATAACTGACTTAGTTAATTATTTAGTGTACAAGTCATATTTAGTAAGAAAGGTTGTAATCAGGTTTTCAACTGTTAAAACGCTTAAAAGTTACTCCTTCGAGCCGGATTTGAACCAGCGACCTAAGGATGCCTGGTGTAACCTCTACAGTCCTCCGCTCTACCAACTGAGCTATCGAAGGGGCATTATGGTGCCATAAAAGACACAGACCTGTGGTCAGAATTGCTTCTAAAGAGACATACTATGTAAACTAGATGTTAAAGTACACAGTACATGCACTATTTTACAGAAGTTCCCTCACACGTATTTCCTCACTACATTATTCATCTGACTCTGATTCCCCCTGGGTGTCACCAGGTACGACGAGGAGCAGGCACAGAGCGAGAATGCCGAGCGTGACCTGCGGAGCCGCTCGGGTCAGTCCCTGGGGTCAAAGGGCAACAAGGGGAGTGCAGGCGTTCGCCCCGCTGCCGCCACCTGGAAGTGAGGTGACATTGCTGACTCCTAATGACTTCCTGTACATCATTACAGAGTCCAACAGTGGGGCACAGGGGATAAAAAAGTTTTTGCTTTCTTATCCCAGCTATTCGAGTTCACAGGGGGCGACTACCCTACTGCTGAAGGGGAGGAAAATCAACAATGTGGTCATATTTGGAAAGTTTAAAGGCCGGAGTTTGTCGCAGTTTGTATGAATGAGTAACTTAAAATGTAGACATTGTGTTGGTGGGGTCAATGTCTCAACAGCAGCACCAACAGCAGCTCGCACCCAAACCCAAGATCCCTGTGAAGATAAGGAAAAAGTGGATGAAACCTTTGGAGAGGAAAGTCAAAAAGAAGATGACAACTACACAAATGACAAGAAAGTTGTATGTTATATACATCAATGGTATTACAATCCAACGTGGAAAAAAGGAGGATTAAAACAACCTGAACTATGCATGATTACAGAGTCCTGACACTTTAACTTGGCCCACCACACAGGTGCTAAAAAGGAAAATGGAGGGAAAAGATATCTAACTAGTACAAAGGGTATACAAATATTATATACTGATAAATGTGTATAGGCTCCAAAAATTCAATAGTGTTTTTTTTTTATGTTTATTATCAGTATGCATATGCAGGGGTGGTTTCATTAAGATTGTATTCAGTGCACTTTATGACATTATTTTCGCTTGAATGTTAAATAGATATGTCGCATTTTGAGTTGGACCACTGAGGTCATATCTGCTGCACATCTAAAATCTTGAATACTAATATGTTTTGGTACACCTGCTACACCACTGATGAGTTAGCATCTACCTTGATGATACGCTGAAGTAGGGCTTCTGTATTTGAGTTGCTTTTTTCACAATACATTGTGGTATTTTTAAACATCATGCAGAAAAAAAACAGATACACGCAGCTTTAGCTTTTAACGCCATTGGAAAGAATGCATCACTTAAGTAATGTTTGGAGGGATTTTTAAGAAAGAGGTGTCTCAGTATGCTGATGCTGATTCAACCTTGTTCCGCCCTGCTCTGATATAGACTCCATTTGGAGCTTTGTGAAGTTAAATAGTTTATTCTTGATTTGAAATAACAAGCTGGAGGAAAGTCCTCTATTGATTATGTAATGTAATGGAATAGGTTTTTTTTGTTGTGTTGCTGTGGTAAGGGGCCCTATAGCCTTTGAGGAATCTAATCTGTCTGGAGTTTAGATTAATCAGAGGTCAATCCTTCAAAAGCCAAATGACCTTTATGTTCCTGCTGTTACTTGCAGTAAAGTAAGCCTCTGCATGGCACTGTTCCTTGACCTTGAAAGTTTGACACTCCCCCACAACCTCTACCTTGTTGTTTCATCCTGGAGCTGGTTACTACATGCAGAACAGCAGTTTATTGTGTAAGCCATATATGTTGGTGTGTGATCTCTAACCAAACTCCCCCTAACCATCTGATCTGTATTAGTCATTGTTTGGCTGGAAGACATGCATATCCTGACCAAATTTACTGAGAGATTAATTTAACTCTGAGGTGTGTCCGGCAGTCAAATAAGTAACTTGGCCGACATCATGCTAGGTTCCCATTACAGGTTGTTATTATAAACTGTGCACTTTGTGTTGTGTACATGACACAAAGTGTTTCTGTTTTTAGCTTTGCAGTCCTGAGGTCTCTCTGTATGAGAAATGCATTGTTTTCTTTTAGTTTGTATTTACCTTCCAATAATATATCCATATTGGTGCTGCCT
The DNA here is from genome assembly GCF_900634415.1 of Cottoperca gobio. Classification (NCBI taxonomy): domain Eukaryota; kingdom Metazoa; phylum Chordata; class Actinopteri; order Perciformes; family Bovichtidae; genus Cottoperca; species Cottoperca gobio. The sequence continues at coordinate 3,525,579 of NC_041377.1, read as the reverse complement.
TGACAATAAACAATGTTCATTTGAGAGTGGGAAAATATGTTTGTGATGTGGTGGGTGAGTGTGTTTAAGTCTAACCTTTCATACACACATTTAGCCCAAAGTGATTCACATGGAAAATAAATGGAAATACAAAACCACAAATACAATTTTGGAAGACTAAAAATGACAATATAATAAACAGCAGGAATTAAAAAAAACGTAAAAAATAATTATTAAAACTTAAAAACTAAGGCTATGAGGTTACTATAACTAGTAACTATAGCTGTTAATAGGTGAGTAAAGTAAAATAATTCCATCTGAAATGTACTGGAGTAAACCTATAACGTAATAAGGAATGAAAATACTCGAGTAAAGTAAGTACGTAAGTACAGGGCAAGTATTTATTTACTTTCCACCCTTCGCTACCGGTCTTATTTTGAAAATATTGACCGGATGTTCTGTGTCGTACTCCGGCTAACTGACTGCTTGTGTCACTCAGTCGATCGATGGTGCCGCTGCTGAGCAGAAAAACGGCCGAAAAGATTTGTAAATTGGCACCAACAAGAGAATTAATTATTCAATTAAACCTTAACCGTCAAGAGGAATAAACCTATACCAGGTAAGCTAAAACTAAAACTTTAAGGTTGTACCGTTTAACTTTTTACTTAAGGGGCTGTGGCTAATTCGCTAACATTTGAGCTAACGTTAGGGGGCTAACGTCAAAAGTTTTAACGTTACTTCCCGATGGGAGACTGTTGGTACTGAGGTCATTAACACGATTTAATTTAGTAAACGATACAATAATGGCAGTGTTTGAGTGATCTCAGGTGTTTAATAAGATGTAAAACAAAAGTTGAACTAGTTTACCATTGACTATCACACGGTTGCGGCAACATTGGTATTGAAAGTCCCAAGACTTAAGTTAAGCTAGCACCGTTAGGTCGGAGTTAGTTTACAAAATGTCAGTGTAGTTAATGTCGGACTTTAGGTTGTTATGAACCTGGTTAATTCATGTAGTTGCCTCAAGATGTTTTACCCCAGCTGTCTAGTTTTCGCAGGGAGAAACTGGTGTTTCATTGCCTGGAGTGATAAAGGGCGGGGCAGGTTTCGCAAGTAAAGATAACCCCTGGTCCATGCCATATCATCCTGCATGGTATGCTCACATTTTATCATTTTGGCATTTTCTGTGGAGATAAATAGCTCATCTCAGTTTATCATGCCCCGTGATAAGCCCATGCAGCGTTTTAAATTGCGCAGTCCCAGCTAGCTGCCAAATTCTGTCCCTCACTCATGGAGCCTACTGCACATTTAACCCAAGTTACATGTACAGAAACAAATGTTAGATTTCCCATTACAGTCTGGGCGTTTGTGACTGTATTATGATCATTTACAGTAAAATCCTTGTCAACACGGGGCTAATATTCACGTGAAGCAGGGAGCAAGGAACATGGCATGTCTTCTGAGCATGACAAACATCCAATACTCATGATATGGTCATGAGTCAGTGGAAGTTATCAGTCATCACAGTACTGCAGCTGGAGTATTTATACATGCCTAGTGACAAGCAAGGGGTTTGATGTCTATGTGGTTTTGTTTATTGATAGTGTTGTCAGGGTAAAGCAGTAGTGAAAGCTCTGTGGTTCCTTATTTATGGGGGGCCATGTGAACTGGTTGCTCTGTCACAGAACCGAGCTAAACTTAGAATGGGTTTTCCAATTTAGACAGAAGGCACTGCTCTCCATTTTAGAGGGATCTGTATTGGTGTATTCTCCAAGAGCACACATGAAGCAGTTAAAGAGATATGATCCAGTGTCCGGCAGAATATAATCTTGTAATTCTTGTAGCCTGTCAGTATAAGTGAACTTAAACTACAACATCAACTGTTGGTTGGACAAAAGAACGCGTGGAAGACATCATCTTGGGACTTTAGGAAATTATAATGCCCATTTTTCTGGCATTTAGCAGCAAATTGATGGATAATGAAAATAGCTGTTATTTGCATCCCTTATTCCCCGGCCTTCTCTCATTGTAGATGCAGTAAAACCGCTCCAGAACATTTCAAATGTAATAACAATAAACAATAAATTGGATGTTTGGTTATTCTGTTATTTCTGTCTTTGTTAGAGAACTGATAATGTGCACACATAAAGTATAGAAGACATCTTAAAACAGGGTTAGCAGATGACTTTTGCTCATGGCACTTTCCTGAAAAGTCTGTTGCTTTAAATGCATAACAAGCGACTCTGCGTGCAGGACAGGGGCTTCCACAGGAAAAAGTGCAAAATTCGCCCGTCGGTGACATCAGGATCTCCCCTTCCCTGTCATGTAATACTCAATTTCCCTCCATTATGTTCCTCTCTATGCTGCTGGCGTGTCCAGTGGAAAATGCCTGAAAGTGTGGAACAAACGCCATTGTTTTTCCCTAACCATGGAGCAAGGGGTTTTTGAGCAGGCGGACTGGTCAGTTCTGTTGAGGCTACAGTTGACCTGGTGCTGATGGACCGACGGGTTCATTGTCCTATTCTGTCAGTGATCTCTATAAAGGCTGGTATGGTTTGAGTTATCAAAAAGCTCCTCCACATTTGAAAGGCCATACTGCTGTGCGATCAGCAAGCCCGTGCAGCTGTTGAGCTCGCATGAAGAAGGAGGGCAGAGGTGAATGACTGACAGGGAAAGAAAATCAAGGTCATGACCTGCGATTGCCATGGAAACTTTTGACCTTCAAGCTTGAGCGAAACAAGAGAGAAAGAAGTAAAGGACTGATTGTATTTTATTCTCTTATAGCCCAGTCAGGATTTAGCAATGTCGTGCTGAGAAACTGCAATATTGAAGGGATAGATCAGCTCAGCTGCACTCCCTGCCTGTGAGATATTGCAGGCGTTGTATGCAACAAAGGAAGGAAATGGAAACTTTAAAAAAAAAAAAAAAATCTCCCCTGCTTAGATAAGCAATTTTCATGTGATTAAGACATTGAGGCATGGATACATAACATATTATTTAAGCTTGCTTGTTATGTAATCACACTCTCTTCCATCAATCCCCATGATTATAATTTGTACTGATGATTTAAGTGAGCGTTACTGTGTTTAAGGATTATTTTCTGGATTAATTGTTCCATAAAATGTCAGGAAAAAAAGTGCCTGTTACAAATCCTAAAGCAAAGATCTCCACTTTAGAGCAGCAACCGATAGTCATTTAATTGATTGGTTGATCGGTTGGTTTTTGGACTCTTGGTTGGACAAAACAAGACAGTTGGAAGACAATGAAAATGTGATGGACATTTTTTCAGTATTTGCTGACATTTTATAGACCAAACAATGAATAGAGATGGTCTGCAGATTAATCAATACTGAAAATAATTGTTAGATTATCTATTTACTCTCACATAAATCAAAGAAATGGAGCAAGTCCTCACGTTTGAGAAACTGGAACAAGGAAATGTTTGGTGTTTTTTCTTAAAAATAACTTAATCAATTATGAATATAGTTCCAAATTATTTGAAAAAAAACTGATGTAAAGAAACAGAGTAGTCAGCTCCTCCTGTAATTAAAACCCTGCAGAAGTAAGTCATGCATTCTCCTTTAGATGAAACCTGTAAGCAGTGTTTGTTCTGTTGCTTTGTGCAGACATGGCTGGGAGGTCTCAATATTCAGCAGGAAACTGAATATGACACAGCAACCCTCAGAATAACTCCATTGGCTGAGCAAAAATGTCCCTTCTCCAGTACTTACTGATTGGTAGGCTGGCCAGATTGAGGCAAAACGAAATGTTGAGATTGTGTGACATTAATCTGCCGATGGCCTTGCTGTTTTATGTTGATAGGAGTTTGTTCTGAAGTGACCTGCCTCAATCATCACTACAGTTTTGAAGTCTGTGTCCAGTGACAAAATACGGTTGGTTTACTGATGCTCTGATTGTAGTTTTCACCCACTAACATACACACACAGCTTCAGGGCAGGTATGCATGTGACTGTCTGTTGTGTATGTGCTCATCTCTATTATCTGTGTGTCCTGTTGTTTCCTGCACCTCAGCCCCACTCATGACTCTGTTTCTGAGTGACAACCCCCCCAGAGCACTCTGAGAAACATAAACTTGCGGTGGATGAATAGGCAGTCTGCTGGTGGTATGTGGGAAAGAAAATGCTCGTGTACACAAGGGCCTATTTTGCACCGCCATCTTTCCAACAAATTCATGAAAGTGGTGTTAATTTGTGAAGATTATTTTGCTGAATAAAACGTGTAATTATAAACTTTTGTTTGCCACAAAGTTTATTTTCTGCCATTATTTAAAATCCAATGGAAAAATTCCTTTGGCCTTTTTTTCGAGGGAACCAGGGCGATTGCTAACTTCCGGGTTTGTTTACAAAAATACCCCTGCAGCACCCCTCCCTGTGTTGGTTATAAAGGTCATTGGCGTCTTGTGTCCATTTCCAAAAGTATAGTGCAGTAATCTTTCATGTGCTTTAAATAACACACATGGTCATCTCTTGCTTTTGCTGTCTCACGATCTGCCTCTCCTCCCCCCCTTTAGCTTACAGCTTGTCACATGCAGCTGTCGCTCTGAATCATCAACAACCGATATTTGTTAGCTCTACTTTAAAACAGCAAATTCAGCCTCATATGTGCAAATATGGTTACAAATTGCAAAAATAGTTGGATGAGTGGTGACACTGTGGGAACTTGCTCAACATGCCAAAGTTCAATTTAGGCACGAGGAATGCGTTCGTTCACTTCTATCTTAAGGCTGTTGTCAGCAACCAAATTCCAGCATGCTCAGTACATTTACTTATCAGACTTTAGTGGATATCATTGTTGTGTTTTATGTAATCACTAAGTTTGTAATCTAAGCACCCCTGTTCAAGTTTCTGCAGTCTTGAGGAAATCATGCATTTGTTAGCATTTGTTACTTATAATTTATATGACAAAAACACAATGCCCAGTGGTAATTTCTCAATCTTAAATCTGTACAAATATTCCTCATTCACATGTGTTTTTTTTGGCGGTGCATAGCAGCCCAGTGTTGGATTTTCCAGTTTTCTCCTGTAGAGTGACAGATTAGGTGGACTTCAGACCTGGCCTTAGTCAACAGCATTGTTTACAGTTGTGGGTCAAGCTGCGTTCAATTGTTTAACGCAGTCCCCATGTCCTACAGATCCAACGGTGTGCAGACAGTTGTTCCTGTTTGCTGTTGATTACATCAGCCCCGGGAAATGACTTTAGGTGATGAAGGAATTCCCGATACATTGTTGTGGCTTAAGATCTTTTGGCTATTGAAGGCCATTTATCCTTGCTTTTAATTGAAGAATTTTCTAGTAGAGCCACTTGATTAGAAAACTATATTTAGTTCCAAGACTACGAAACATGAGATAAGTTTGATAAAGAGCTGGGTGATACTTTACAGAATAAAAAACATAGATTTTTATAATCTAGGTTAAATATTTAATGTCTACATTACATTTAGTTGATTCACATCACCACATGATCAATCTTAAAATGTCTGTGTGTGTGTGAATATCTTTAAAATGGTTAACACATTACTAATACAAAGGTAAAGAGTCAAAAGTAATGTGATATTTAATTCTATCAATCTAATTCCTACACGTAGATCACTAAAGTTGTCATTTGTTTAAACATATTTTATGCTACTGTGATCATGCTGTCAGTGGAAATTTGAACTCGGCAGTATTTAATGTCAGAAGACTTGTTGCCATGTTTAGAGTCGATATTTGTGGCTTGTTCCATGTGTCCCTCGTGTGTCTTATACTGCAGTCATGATTGGGGAATGAAGAATATGGACAGCTGGTGGGGAAATGCAGCAGGGACAAGACTGGGCTAGATACTGTATGGTATTTCATGCTGAGAAATAGGCTTACATTTTTTCTTTTTCTATTACACACACACACACACACACACACACACACCTTGCAGAATTTTACTGATGGAGATCTAGCAGTCCACATTCATATTGATATTAGTGTTTGTGGGGGGTTGAAGCAGCAGAAAACTCTGGACTTTTGCCCTGTATGTACACAGTACGTGTTGTGTGTCGCCAACGTTTTCCGATTCAAGATTATTTCCTATCTGACTGAAGACAGTTGGTACATTCAAGGGCTGGGATATTTATCCAAGTAGTAGGCTTTATTGTTATAACAATAATAATATTCCTGTTTTGCTTTTTAAGACTTTTTATTGGATAGTACGGATGGATAGACAGGAAAGGTGAAGAGAGAGGGGACGACAATGTGCAGAGTGCCTACTCTATCATGTGAGGTACTGGGGCGCCCATTATGATAATACTTTAATATATAATATACCTTGATAATGTGAAGGCTGCAACTAAAAAATCTGCCAGTTATTTTCTTGAATAATCATTTGAAATGCTCTGTAAAATGTCAGAAAATAGTGGAAAATGCCCAGCACAATGTCCCAGAGCCCAAGAGAGACATCTTTAAATTGACTTTTTAGTCAACCACCAGTACAAAACTGTGTATGTGTGGCTGTGTGTGTGGCTGTTTTACTGACCTGATTGTAAACTACAAACACAGTTAAAGGGGACGGTTGTTCCCCAACTAGCAGTGACCACAATACTTCCCTCTGTCTAAGTCATGTCCTGGAGGGCACGGGTCACCGACCACTGGCCAACACACACACACACACACACACACACACACACACACACACACACACACACACACACACACACACACACACACACACACACACACACACACACACCATCCTCTCACTCAATTGAAAGAGGCCCTGTGTGTTCACACACGGCACTAAAAGGCATCTTGAGTAATCCAAAAGTGGACAGCTCCAGATAAGAGATGGGTATTTTGGTTTTATTATTGATGTTCGATGAGTGTCACTGACTTAGTCTTAAAAAAAATAAAAGAGTGAAGAAATGCCCCCTTTTTACCAGCATAAGTGAAGGGATGTATAAAGATGTGTACCAAGAAATTGCTGTGCAGAAAAGAAAAAATAAGTTTGTCCTTAAAAGGTCAGAATAGAGTAAAAAAAAAAAGAAACATGTCAATTTTCAGTAAAGACTAAGATGTTTGGCATTTTTGTATGGCTTCAACAATAATAGATTTTCAAAATAGTCTGCTGCATATTTTTCTGTCAATCATCTAATTGTAGGGGTTGCAGTTTTCCCAGAGATACAATTGAATGCATCAAGCTGGAAATTAAAAATCTGAACTTGAGTGATCACTTGAGATGCATTTTAGCTGAGTTCTGATGCCAGGTGTCTACTGCAGTCTGTCTCAGCTGTACGTAACCACAATCAGCCAGCCAGTGTAGAGAGAGGAGACACTCCAGGCTGATGGGGAAGGGAGGAAGAGGATGGAGGGGAAGAGGATGGAGGGGATGTACAAAGAAAGAGAGACTGTTGAGTTTGAAATGATGGCCGTGAGGAGAGTAACAGAGGACTGTCTGTGGTACCCGTCTGAAGGAAACGGAAACTGCCTGCTGTGTGCTTCTTGACAGTTTCTTTTTCTCTTGGTCACACACACACACACACACACACACACACACACACACACACACACACACACACACACACACACACACACACACACACACACACACACACACACACACACACACACACACACACACACACACACACACAGTTTAGCTGAGACTCTGCTGTGCTGCTAGCAACCATTATGGTTCCAGTTTGTCTTGTGTTGAGGGTTGTGAGGTTATAGAAATGGATGAAAACACCCACCTGTTGCCTAAATTATCAAACCAGATCACACACTTTCACTCCCCTTCCCCTTCCACTTCTCTCTGTATCACTCCTCTGAACTATTTATTTTCTTAGACAAAGTATGTTGTTGTGACAGAATGATAAATGTTGGCTTGATTTTGTTGTCCTCATTCAGCTGTTGGTTAATAACCAGCTCATATTTCTGCTAAAAATAATATATGAATAGTTTATCAATTATATAGTTGATTAGAGAGTGTTTTAATCACATTCATTGACACTTTTTATTGATTTTATTATTTCCCCCAGGCCCACTGAGTGCAACTTGGGGCAGCAGCAATGTCGGGCTCTTACGATGACTCCATGATCGATGTCTCCAGTGATAGCTTCTGGGAGGTGAGACGCATTCATTTCTTTAAACTCCCTGCCCTTCAATCCAGGGTCATAATTCTTCCATAGTGAAGCTTTTATTGCTGAAAACTGTTGTGTTGAGATGACGTTTAAATCTGAGGAAATTAGGATAAATCCAGTGAAATATAACAATTGAACCATAACGCGACCCAAAATGCTGACCTAAATTATTCTGCGTTTTCTAAATAAGTGAACGCCACACAGAGAGCAATGCTTTCAAGGAAATCTTGTGCGATCCATAGCCAATCACTAACGTTGTCTATCTCCTTTCAACTATCTTTCTGTTTTCTGTTGCTGGTTCTCAGGTTGGAAACTACAAACGATCAGTAAAACGAGTAGACGATGGCAACCGACTCTGTAATGATCTGATGAGCTGTCTCCATGAGCGGGCTCGTATTGAAAAGTCCTACGCACAGCAGCTCACAGAATGGGGGAAGCGCTGGCGGCAACTCATAGAAAAAGGTGTGTGTGTGTGAGTCCCTTTTGATTGTGCTCTTTGCTTTCTTAGGGACAATAATATTAAGATTTTAATTCATAAACGGATGTATTTTCCCATTATTCCTGAAATAACTCTTCCATCAGGCCCTCAATATGGTACGTTGGAGCGGGCCTGGTCTGCTCTGTGCACAGAGGCAGAGAAGGTGAGCGAGCTCCACATGGAGGTGAAATCGGCACTGATGGGAGAAGACTTCGAGAAGCTGAAGAACTGGCAGAGAGACTCCTACCACAAACAGATGATCGGTGGCTTCAAAGAGACTAAAGAGGCTGACGACGGCTTCCGCAAGGCTCAGAAACCGTGGGCAAAGAAACTCAAAGAGGTGTGGATTTCAAACGGGACATTAAAATAGAATGATGTGTGGTAGAGTGGTAGCACCTTTTTTTAAAGTAATTCCTCTCGGTGTTAATTTCGTTAACAAAAAAAAAAACAAGACGATGACGAGATGGCACCAATGTCATTAAACAATATTGTTGATGAAAAAGACGAGACTAAAATGTAGTTTGAAAATGTAAACAGCTATAGAGCTACCACAAGCAAGTCCTTTTCCAAGTCACTGATTACAGCCATGACAATCAATTTTACAACTCCAGTTCACATGATTGCATATTACTGACTCACAATAGTCTTCCCTCTATGACTGCCTTCTTACTAAACAACAGCAGAGCAACCCTAACCACATTTGCAACCTCTTGATATTGAATAAGAAGCTATTACCAAACATTGTGTGCCAAGGTGGCAGCCAGTTACTGTATCCTGTGTCCTTTGACTGTCAGTACAAGGGAAGGAAACACAGAGGGCTTGCAGGGAGACTGGCTCCTCTTAGTTCAAAATCAGGTCAATGCATTTCCTACTACTGCTTTTACTTTAGCAGCCTGTTTACTCGGCATTCCTCTCTGTCTCTGTACGGGCATATAAGAGTGGCACATCCAAGTATTTGTATCTTCAAAGCCACTGAACGTTTTGTAACCTCCAGGCTCCTTGCCCCCATTTCCTGTGTGTGTGATGTCACCTTGAGGTGGTGACATCCTGGCCTTGTCATTGAGCAGGGAAAGAACAATACAGTTTTGTAGCCAGAGTGATTTATTGATTGACCAGACAGACGGGGACAAGTGGGTAGAGGGCAGACAGGAAATGAGGCTAATTAATTGGTCTAGAAAATGAGTAGCTGACATGGGTGACGTGGGCAGTATGTCAATAATGGACACATGCATGCTAAACTAAACTCAGTCCTAGTACCTCATTTTAGTGTATTGACATGTAACTGTCTGTAATATCAAATTAGGGAGGAGACAGGCTGCTGTCCTCTACTTATGACCTCCTGGTTTGTTCACATGGCTCTCAGCGCATGTTACACTAGGCACAGCCCAGGGCACTCTTCAAATAAAACCATGATAAATGAGTTTGCTTCCTCAATTCTTATCTGTTGGAATTTAAATATAAACAAAAGTCTCTTATCAAACTTCCCAGGCATCAGTGTTTCAATGTTGAGTTGGTTTCTGTATACGAAGTGTTATTTATTCATTCGGTTTGAATTCACAGATGGAAACGATAAAGAAGTCTTATCACTCTGCCTGTAAAGAAGAGAAGCTGGCAGCTAGCAGGGAAACCAACAGCAAACTGGAGAGCAACAACAACCCCGAATCCCAAAAGAAGCTCCAGGAAAAGGTGGAGAAGTGTCATCAGGAAGTGCAGAAGGTAGGACGTTTGATTCATAAGAACTGCGCAGGTAGAGAAAGAAGTATTAATGTTTTAATGTTTCACTTCATTCTTCCCTTTCTCCCAGACTAAAGAGCGATATGAGAAATCCCTGGAAGAACTCGACAAGTTGACCCCTCAGTATATGGAGAACATGGAGCAGGTGTTTGAGCAGTGGCAAGAGTTTGATGACAAACGAATCTGCTTCTTCAGAGAGCTGCTGCTGGAGGTGAAACAGCACCTGGATCTCTCAACAAATCACAGGTAAGACTCAGGACAGTCACATAGGTTGCTCTTTTACATAAATGTAGCTGTTGCAGTTGATGAATTGCGCTGTAAGAGATGCTTTAGATTTGAGCTATCACCTAGCGAATAACGTCCAATATTGTCTTCATAGATTCCAGACAATCTACCACACGCTGGAAGACACAGTTTCTGCTACTGATGCTGAAGATGACCTGAAATGGTTCCGGTCCAATCACGGCCCCGGCATGCCAATGAACTGGCCACAGTTTGAGGTACTACAGCCTTGATTTATACCAATAAAAGAGTAGAAGATAAGAGAAAGAAGGAGGAATGGTGGAAAACCATCCTGACTGTCTTTCAATAAGTTCCCAAAAGGTTTTCACGTCACAGATCGGTAAACACACATTATCACAGGACTGTTTGGCAGCAGGTAATTCTTTCCTCAGCAGTCAGATTGGCCATGATGAATGAAGTTTGTGTCATCTTCCCAACAGGAGGTGAAATAAGAAAAAGAGACCTCAAAGAAAAGCTTCATGCGTTTGCAATGCTCCAATGTATAGCTCTTTAAGTGCTCTTGTTGGCATAGCTGGTACAATGGGGCACCTTCTTCCACTTTCATCTTTACCAGGCGGGTTCCCTTTCTGAGTAACGCGTGGTTTTTGGAAGCCTTTTTAAGGAAGGAATAAATATTTGACAAGAAACACACACGCAACTAAAAAGAGTGACGCATAACCTGTTAGACGGACCCAACAGGGAAGATCTTCAAAAGAACTTGACTGAAAAATGAACTAAATGTCAAAAACAATACAGCACACTCGTATCTCTTTAGCTCACGTTGTTTGTCATAAAAGCAATCCCTAGAATAATATGCTGGTGTACGTCATTGCTACATTCACAAACTAACATTTGTGTATACTACACAGCTTTAGGATTAGACTGTTGTCCACATTAACCCTTTTCCACACCTGCTTCCCTTTCCCCATGTCTGACAGAATTTGGATTGGTCCCATCCTCGCACCTTTAAGAGAAGGTCCATTGTAGTGAGTTCTGCATGTGACGGCTGTTCTTTTTTACAACAGCCATGAGGGGGAGATACTTTTTTTTCCAATAACACACTCACCCCTTACTGCTCCTACTTATTTCTGTGTGTTTGACGTGGTTGTGTTTGTATCCTTGTGTTCAAGTTTTAAAAGAATATTATTTAGACAAAGATGCACGTGGTACCTGCAGACACCACGCCCTGTCTCCGCCAAACGTATGTTGACATACCCTCCACTGTTCCATTTACCTGATAACTACGGGATGTTTATGTACCTTTTCCGGGAAATTAAAATCTCTAGATTCGCTCGATACCACTTTGAACACAGCTCAGACTCTCTGTTCTTTCTATCCTTTGAACTCTGACCCCTCAAAGGCCGTTCCACTCATGATTTTGTCCATTTGAACCCTGCAATATGTCACATAATGCCACCATGGCTCAGCAATGTCTCACAGTTCATGAACCAGACGGGAAGACTTTTGAGAGGCCTGATAAATCAGAGGGGTCAGACAAGGACTGTAAATCTCAGATGTCACACTTACGAGAGACTGCTGTCTGAATTATTTGAGACATCTAGTTCCAACACAAGATCGATGCCATGCTGCCATGATGTGATCGATACTATACATTTCTTCTGGAAGTAAAAGTCCAGTAATGAAAGCAGTCATGTGTGGGGAAACATTTTAACTACATTTGTATACGAACAAAATAAAACATTTTCTTTTCTATAACTCTTATAGTCTCTCTTTTATTCCACTCTCCCTGGTTAGCCTCTGGTGGACGGGAGACTCTTTAGTGTTGTGCTTCTTTCAACAGGGGGACGGATACTGTACATGGTTATATCTCATCTTATCAGGCCTACACTGTACTGTATAAACACTCGTGCATGTACAGTTTCAAAAACCCAGAGTCCGTGTCATGGCCTGAGAAATGTTTCACAGATTTCTGGTTGAGGTGTGTGCTCACCGCTGTGTCCCACTACCAGTGGTGAAGGCATGTTTTGAACCGAGCTCAACCACTCATTTGGCCAAGTTTTGCACAGTAGTAAGAATAATAATTGACTCTAATGTGTGTCTGCATCTACCAGGACTGGTCCATAGACCTGAACCGAACCCTCAGCAGACGAGAAAAGAAAAAGCCATCAGAGGGCGTCACACTGACGGGCATCAGTCAAACTGGGTCTGACCAGCCTGTTCAGCCTGCCAAGACCAGCAGCAGGTAGATATCTGATCACTCACTGGCTCACCTTTCTGTCTCTAACGAACTCACAGAAAACTGAGCGTCTGTCCGCCACACACACACACACACACACACACACACACACACACACACACTCACTTACTCTCTGCCTTCCTTAGTCGTACTCTTTGCATCAGAGATAATCCAGCGTGCACCACACAAGGTTTCTTTCTCTATAGGAATGCTTGTAGAAACATTACATAAGGGACGCTCCGCTCCGGGAGTGACGTCTAGTTGTGCCGCCGTTTCCATGGCGACAGTAAACATTTTTGTTAGAGTATGTCGGGAAAGAATTCATCCCTGCGAGACTGGAGTCGGCTGGTACATAGTTGAAAACAAGCCAAAAAGTAATGTGGAAATATCTCGCACACGAAAACCTTCATTGTATTAATAACGTTCAAAGTAGGCCAGATTAAGGTTTGTGTATAACAATTATTTTTAAAATAAATATTAAAGGCAAGTTTTTATGATAGAAAAAGAGCAAATAATTAACAGACTTGTTTGAGTTTTAAGATCTTTAAGTTATCAGCTCTATTGATGTATAATTTAGTTTTTAATAGCATGGTGTTATCTTTTTAAGACGAGATAAGATAAGAACTTAGTTGTCCCTGCAGAGAAATGTGTCTCTGGTGTTGTGGCAACAGCACCAAGGACATAACAGTGGTTCATGGAGACGACGACAAACATCTGATTAAGACAGAAGACTTCTCATGTATCCATCGTCACGGTGAAAAAAGCTAATTACAGTTTTGCTCGACCGCTGCACTGTCGCGCTAATTGCAAAAGCTGATATGTGTGTTCTATTTTTTGTTCCGAATTTTAGATGAAGTTACTTTATTCTGTCGTGTTCTGGCAACGCTCCTTAATATTCAGTCATCTGTGTGAAGTGAGCACTCGAGGAGTCAACAAAGGGAATGTCAGGCACGGAAAGCATTTGACCTATGAACTTGGGAATGTTGACTGCCTCTCCCCCCCCCCATCCAGCATTTATAGCACATTGTTTCCATATAATGTCCTACATCTATGGGCGTGACTTGTTTATGTGCAGGGTCTGGATCGGTTAAATCTAAAACGATTTGGATTATCTTTCTACAGTCACAGAACACTGAGGGTCATGAAGAGACTTCACGGTGAAGGTTGGAGACGTATCTTGATTGTAGATTGTAGTCTCATTCGTATTACATATTTGCCCTTTTTCATCTTTCCCCTATTTGTTGTTGGAAGCTTGAATGAACATGGTTTTAACACCCATGGGATTCGCCATTAATACCGCTCTCTGGATACGCTGTTTCATAGTTGTAAGGCCAGGTTTGTTTGTTGACCGAAACCATCCAAAGTTACATTGTGCCAGACTCCCAGTAAAGCAGTGTTTGGTGTAACAACTCCTCAGGCTCAACTCGGGAGAGCATGGCATGACTGTGCAAACAAAGGCGTTCACATTTCTCTGCTCAAGGGCCAACTGTTAGCTACTGCTGTTCATGCTCCAATAAGTCAGTAAACAGGGAGCAGAAACCGTGTTTCCTCTGATACAGGTGGAGGGCTATTGCAAGGTTTTGTTCCTTGATGCGGAAAGTGACAATGGTAGGAAGTAAACAACTGCCGTGGTGACTTTGCATCCACATTAACCCAAAGTTGATGTGTCACTCAGAAAGGGTCTCATTGATGTTTTTATAGCTTTGTATTAATTATGATGAACATCGTGTCACTCGAGTCACATTGTCGTCATGGTTCTATCTGTTTAGTCTAAAACACGGTTGTTTTGTTGATGGACTTTACTACGTTGTTGATGCTACTCAGGCGTATTATTACACAGAACTATATGTATGACTGGGTCAAACTCTTTTGTTACCCTCTTGAGAGCATCAGAAACTCTAATAACGTGGAGAGGAGATTTAAGTTTACCTTTCCATAACAGTGAGAGTCTATTTCAAAGCTGTACTGTATATAAAGGTTAGTTGTTGTGTCTTTGGGCGGGATCTCTAAACCGTGGCTCGAGCCCCCTGATCGCTACTGCACAGACTTTGGCTCCAAATGACGTCATAAAGCTCAAGATGGCGTCACCTGTATCTGGGATATTTCGGCTTTACTTTTGTACATTGGGAGGAAGTGAAGATCCATATACCTTCTATGATATATACACCTTTGCTTATCTGTAACCTCAACTGTTGGCTAAGCCCAGTTTAGCCCCTTGGCTCCTTTGCTTTGCTGTTGGTAGTAAACTTATCAGTCGAGTATGTCCACATGTTATGTATGTCTTTATGTGTGTGCATGTCAACTACGGATGTCTTACTGTGTCCCATGTTGTCAGCCTGACTGTGCCCACTAGCACAGCACCAGTGGGCTCAAACCCCTTTGATGAAGATGAAGAAGATGATGAGGAGGAGGAGGAGGAGGAGTTGGCCGTAGCCGTAGAGCAGCAGCAGCAGGAGGAGTTGGCCGTAGAGCAGCAGCAGACTACAGTCAACCACATCAGTGTGAATAAAGAGGAAATAAAAACGTTGGTGAACAGAAGAAAACCCTCCGCTCACCCACAAACCTCCCCGCCTTTTTCTTTTTACCATCTTTGTGTCAAGGATCGCCGTTCGTGCCGCATCTCTTTCGAACTATTTCTTTGTCTCGGTTACTTGGATCCCTTCTTTCTTTATTTAACCCTCTCCTCCCTCAGGTGGCACGTTGTTGTGTTGCTCTGCATGGTTGCTGGAATGGCATTGCACACAAAGCCGATGTGTGTCTGTCCTTCGCTCCTAACAGTGCCATGTCTTTCGGAACATTAAATGTCATGCGCATGGGGGCGCATGTCTCTGCTGTGGGAAAATGTCTTACAGTCAGATCTGAATATTGACATTTATAAACGTGTACAGTACCAGTCGAAGGTTTGGACACACCTTCTCACTCACATTGAGCGAGTGTCCAAACGTTTGACTGGTACTGTATATAGATTAGTCGTTTATATTACTTTTCTCTTAATTGCCAGACAAATAAGAGACTATATATCATAAAACAAATGTACCTACAAATGGATGAAAGAACAATTTGGCTACAAATATGTAAATTCAACCTTTGAGCAAACATACGGCACATTTGTTGGCGTAAACTAATGTCAACAGTAGAGTTGTAATCAGAGACACTGAACAGGTCTGACTGTAAATCCTTTTCATGTGCTGGTATGTCTTTATTGTTTTTCCACTTTTAACGCTCTG
This sequence comes from Cottoperca gobio, assembly GCF_900634415.1. Lineage (NCBI taxonomy): Eukaryota > Metazoa > Chordata > Actinopteri > Perciformes > Bovichtidae > Cottoperca > Cottoperca gobio. The sequence continues at coordinate 3,509,557 of NC_041377.1, read as the reverse complement.
CAAAGTTCTCTCTTGTGTTTAGGTGGCTCCCTCTGTTGGCCGTTCAGGTTAAAATCAATCATGCATTCACAACAATGATTTTATTCGCTTGGTCTAATTGTTGCTGTATTTGTCATGCGTCTTTTGATATGTGGTCTGTGTTGTTGCCTTCCCTCAGCATTGTGTGCACTCTCACTTGCATCAAAGAGACTTTTGAATCATTTATCTTACAACCAAACACTTGCTTTGTAGCATTGATGCCACAAGTAAGCATGTTTTGCACTTATTTAGAAGTGAAAGTGATGTTTTCAAGGTTTAATCACAAAGCTGTTGCTGGATTGTCCTGTCGATGCGTAAAGGCGCTAAGATGAGTTTTAAGTGCCGTTTTCTTCTGTCCATCCAGTGCGAGCAGTATGGAAAAGACTACAGACTGGTCAGATGAAGACACAGGTGCAAACCCTTTCTCTGCCAACGGTAATGGAAATCCATTCGAAGACGAGCCGGCTTCTCCAGTCGTATCTGTGCCTGTCAAAGCCCTCTATGACTATGAAGGACAGGAGCAGGATGAGCTGACCTTCAAAGCAGGTACATAGCGGGAATAGTGTGAACTGTTCAAGTCATAAACGCAGGAGTGAAACCAGTTTAGATCAGACGTCAATGGATCACCAGAAGAAAATAAAACTCATCTAATTTGCCTCGAGGTTTCTGGAATATAAATATTCATCCCTTCCTCTTGCTTCCTTCAGGGGATGAGTTCACCAAAATTGGCGAAGAAGATGATCAGGGTTGGTGCAAAGGCCGGCTCAAGGAGGGACAAACGGGCCTCTATCCTGCTAACTATGTGGAAGACATCCAGTAATGAATGATCATAAATGTGAATAAAGAAGAAAGTGGTGTGTTGCAAAATGACAGTGCCGCTGGAAACGAGAAGGCGCCGCCTTATTTTTAACCCTTTTCTCCTTGTTGGTGAAGACTGAACTGTTGTTGGGGAGGGACGGAGAAGAGAAGTTGCAGATTATGAAAGGACCACTTGAGATGTTGATGCTTGCCACAGATTGACAGTACAAAGATGGAAATTAACCACAAATTTCCAGATGATTCCAGGCGAATAAGATCGCAGAGAAAAATTGCTGTCAGTGTAAGATATGTTATGTTACTTAGAATCCCATTTATGCTGTTACAAAAATAATAGCCTTTCAAGTATATATATATATATTAGATTATGTCTGAATTTATATATTGTTTAAACAAAACACTGGGATGACACATGACAAATCGTCTTGCGATGTTACATGCAGCCTTAAGATGCAAGGCACTCATTAAGGGAGATGACCCTTTTTATAACTATAATCTATTTTAGGTTTGAAACCATTTCTGCCTGTTAGAATCCAGTCCATAAATGTTAAGTGTTTAGATTCTTCTTTTAGACGAAGTAAAGCCCTTTTTGTTGACATTGCTGTGTCAGATTTAACCTGATTTAAAATGAGTGCTTACATTGTTCTGCCATTCCTTTCAGGGTTCTGTGTTTCCACTCAGTTAATTTACTGTTCTGGTTGTTTTATAAGGAATGATGATCAGTCGAGCCTTATCCTGACGACGTCTTCATTTAGTTCAGTGTGTTGGTTCCTTTAGTCACCGCAATTGAATGTATATTCACTGATTGTATTTTCTCACTTACTGAATTCACTTTTGCTGACGTTGGTTTTTTTTTCGCAAGCACTGACCCATTAACCCCCCCCACCCCCCCTGAATCACACGAATCTCTACTTTCTGTTGATTTTGTAGATTGTAATACTATATAGGTTATTTTTCATGCAACACTGAAGGTTTTTCAAAAATGTTTCTCACTTGAATCTCCATGTTTTTAATTATCTCACTTGTTAAATGGCAAGTCATGGGAGAATATTTTAGTGTTTTTGTTTTGTTTTGAAAGTATAATACAATTTATATAGCAATAAAACCACAGCCAGGTATGTCATTGCATACATGCATGTAAATAGCCTGAATGAAAAATATTAGAACAAATTAAGCATTGAAATTGAAATTGATGATTGTTAATTTATGATGCCACAAGTGCTTTTGTTATACTCTTGTTAGAATGATGTGACTGAGAATCAGTTTGTATAGTAATTGAATGGTTTTTTTGGCAAATATCCCTTGGATATGTTTGTAAATATGATTTGTTTTCCCATCACAGAGGGCCATACTCATTGAATTAATTAACAAATATGTGAATACTTGTTAATTTTCCGTTTTGGAGCTATGTTATGAATAGACCTGATTTCATAACCTTATTACATGTGTTTGGATCATTGTGTTTTGTAAGCTTGCATTTTTGCAAAGTTGTGCAAGCTCCAAATTAATTAATTGCCCAGTACATCAATGAAATCATTGGGGGGAAAAAGCTATTTGATGTCTTTAACTGCAGAACAAGTGAAAGTTTAATTTAGTTGTCTATAATAATAGTGAGAAAGACATTTTGCCATGTTTTCAGGGCATGCTGTCATCAAAACGCAGCAACAGCTGTACTTGCACAGTAAGGTTTGTAAATGTTGTCCCACAACATAATAAATGAATTTATTGGAAAGAACATTTTGCCTTTGTCTTGAGTACTGATATTTCATATCTTTAACTTTCACTTATGATGTCAAGATAATTACTGGATCCAAAAAAAGCTCTTAATCTTTTTGTTTGAGTGGGTTACTTATTGGGTTACTGGGTTTATTGTTAAAATAATACTTTGCAATCAACAGAACTGTACAACTAAACTAATGATGCCGAGTGGCCCGTTGAAGTAAATTTCAAGTAAGGAAAATCTACAGTTTTAAATGTCTTTGTAAGTATAAATACTAACACTAATATGCTTGAATTGAATTGTTGAAACCAAACTTTGAACTTCAATTTCACAAGTTTTGTGAGATATTTGTAGCCAGTATCTTGCAGATAAATCCACTTTCAAACTCGTAAAGGGTCTTCTAATTTACATCTGGGAGTTTACGTAAAGGAAGAAATATTGTATTTAGCAGAAAGACAATCTTCAGTGTAGGAATATTTATTTCTTTAAAGTTTAGGGGTAAGATATGTAGTCATATTTGTGTCATTTAGATGGAGTAATACAAAGTTAATGCAATAAGTTAAATTGAATCAGACTGTACATTGAATTAAAAGTTTGTATAGCCTAGCATAACACTAATTACATTCATATATAAATGTATATATATAAATGTATATATATATAAACAATTTATACATACATATTCAAATAATAATTACATTTATATATGAATGTAATTAGTGTGTATATATATAGTGTATATATATTTATATATATATATATATATATATATATATTTATATTTTTATATATATATTTATATTTATATAAATATATATATATATATTTATGAAATAAAGTTAAAATTGAATAAACATAAACGACACAAAAAGCACTTTTACTTGAGTAATGGATCTAAATAATTCCAAACACTGAAAATACAATTTAAGCTTTAGATTTAGAAAAGTAAACTCCATTACCCATAAGCCCTTGCTACAATAACATAACCACGGGTCATATTTATCCAATCATAGCCCGACTACGGTGTTCTATTGACGTGTCGTATTCTGTTATTGAGGAAAAACACAGGGCAGATTTTCATGCTACTTCTAACCACCGGATATTATTACCGACAGACTGACAATGTCAGAGCCCATCAAGCAGGATATCGCAGCTATTTTTAAGCGACTTCGCTCCATTCCTACGAATAAGGTGAGTGTTTCAAACGGTGGACGGTTTACTCTCTTTAACAAGGAAGTTAAACTGAATATCTGACACGTCACAATTTGAAAAACGCCAAAGATAACTTTAATTTCCCATTTTAATTCAACAATAAGATGATAGGCCTTCGTGTAATGTTGAAAATTAGTCGGCTTTGTTGAATTGTGTCCTGGTAACATGTGAACTGTAACCAGACGTAACGTTAGCTAAGTGGTTGACAGCCTAGCTAAGCTACATTCTGACAGTTGACATCTAGCTAGCTGTGTTTGTTAAGGCTTACTTTTCGGGATTTTCTAAAACTCCCTCAAGGCCTTTCATCCACTTGGATTATGTAGGCTGTTGTACATACATCCTGAGTTAAACTCAAAATGGAAATGTGCTTTTTTTTTCGCTGCCAAATTCATCCCATTTCACCAACAGCTGTTTGAATCGGCAGTAAGCTAACATGCACTTTAGACCTTCGTGGTTGCAAACACCCTTCACATTGTTTGCTTACACGTTTGCTCTTTTATTGACTTTGATCGCATGATCTTGAATGAAGAGGGAGTTGACACATAACTGTCCATCTTTACTGTTTCATTAAAATATATCTGTTTATATATTGAGATGATGTTTCCCCCTGTGCTCTCTCCCTCCTAGGTTTGCTTTGACTGCTCAGCTAAAAACCCCAGTTGGGCCAGCATCACCCATGGTGTGTTCCTGTGTATAGACTGCTCCGGGACACACAGGTCTCTTGGGGTGCACTTGACCTTTATTAGGTAAATCAGGACTTATTTTCAAAAAGTTTTTTATGTAAAATATTATTAAGGATAAGGAACATAAACAAAACAAGACCGTAAATTAATATACGAAGATTAAGGATAGAATTCAATCAACAATTGTGGAAATGGTTACAAACAATAAACAATAGAGGTATCATACTGAAAATACTGAAGATTAACAGTATCAGTATCCAAGGTTCGCATCCACGTTGTCCGTACAATAAATTATATAATTGTTATTAAAGAATTTAGCAGGAAATATACAGGTAGGAAAGCAACAAATACAAAAGATCCCTGTGTTTTACTTTGTTAGACGATGAGCATTTTGAATCCTCTGCAGACAAGCTACAGCTTCTTGGCTGAGGCAGAGTATAATGAATTACAATAATCTGGTAGTGACAACACAAAAGCACTAATTTTCTAGATTAATCGTTTAGTTTTTAAAATGCCGTCCAAGGTGATGTCTTTAAATGTCTCGTTTTGTCAGTCCAAAGACTGTGAGAGGCTGAAAACAGCATTGTTTGTCATTTTTGCATGACTTATTCCTTTAACGTTCATCATATATTAAAATAGTTTTATTTTAGTAGGTTGCATTAGTCAGTTTAGTTATTTTTCTGTCGATTGCTGCTCTAGTTTGTTCAAATCCTGACATTGTTGTGCTACACAGGTCCACTGAGCTGGATTTCAATTGGTCATGGTTTCAGCTAAGATGTATGCAAGTGGGAGGCAATGCCACTGCGGTCAGTACCTGAACAGCATATCAACAGATTATAATCCCAGCATTGCGAGACACGCATGTAATTGAACTGTCATCCTGTCGTGTTTCCTGTATCTGTTCAGATTTCATTTTTCAGTCAGCATGGATGCACAACCAATGCTGCCAACACCAAGTACAACAGCCGGGCTGCTCAGCTGTACAGAGAGAAGATAAAGACTTTAGCCACACAAGCCACCAGAAGCCATGGCACTGAGGTAATGCAGACATGTTTGCTTACTGTCTTAAAACAGCCTACACTTGCAGGTTGCGCCACACAGTAAGGAATGCAGATTTGGTGGTAGATAAAACAAACTTTGGCTTCCTGTGTAGTTCCCCTTTTGTTTGTGCATAAAATATATCTTTAAGTGCACAGATGGTACTGTATCAGTTTTGACTGCTCTTCTTCTGTACAGTTGTGGCTCGACAGTCAGGCGCCTCTCTCCCCGACATCACCACCAGAAGACAAGCAGGTGGATTTCTTCAGTCTGCATTCACAGGTATGGGAGTGTGCTTGCTTTGCCTATCTGTGTTTTTATTACATTATTACATTACTACATTACTCTACAGGTCATTTAGCAGACGCTCTTATCCAGAGCGACTTACAGGGACAGTCTCCTGGTTAAGTACCTTGCTCAGTGGTACAATGGTTGCATCCCTGGTATTGAACTACCCAGTGACAGGGAATACGTTATTTCACCATGTGTGTCTGTTTTAATGCCTAGGGTCTGCCTGAAAATTTGAATATGGCCAAAATGAGTCTCAGCTCCTCCACATCAGAGAAGCCTGTAACCGGGGGGAAAGAGGAAGACAACAATGGTATTCACAAAACACAAACATGCACTAGCTAAACATTTATCTCATGTATGTGGCTCATCACATGTACGTTCAACCTTTTCAGGTAATTTAGACGAGGGTCCTAGTGTGGATATGCTGAGTGTTTCCCCAAAACAAAACCCAGGTTGGTTTATTTCCTTCACATTTGCTTAACTTAAAGACCTTGTTTCTGTATCTGAACGATTGCTAAACTGCAGGAGATGTTACTTTACTGTCCTTCAATCTCTCCAGAGCTTTCCTCTCTTCTTAAGAAGAAGCCAACTGCTGCCAAGAAAACCGTAAGTACTCAAAGTAACTTGTGGAAATTTTAGTACGTGTGTTCACACAGGCTTTGCATTAGTAATGGGTTTTTGTTGTTGTTTTTCTAAATGTGTCTCCTTCTAGTTGGCCTCTAAGAAGGGCGGTCTGGGCGCTCAGAAGGTTAGCAGTAAGAGCTTCTCAGAGCTGGAGAAGAAGGCTCAAGCTGCCGACAAGCTGAGAGAGAGAGATGAGAGCACTGGTGCTGCCAAGAAGAACTACAAATCTGAGGAATCCATGTGCGTGTCTCTACTTCTTTGTTATTTGAATGTGTTTCTACAAATGTATTTCTCTATGCGGTTTCTCTTTTTGCTGCTGTGCAAAGCGTTTCTAACTCACCTGCCTTCTTCCTTCTCAGCACTCCATCCCTGCGACTGGCCTGTAAAGATTTTGAGCAGCAGAGGAAAATAGAGGAGAAGAAGTTGAAGGGATTAGAGGGGAATAAGAAAGAGCAAGCAGAGAGACTGGGCATGGGTTTGGGCATGAGGAGGTATGTTGACGAAGAGACGACTATTAGTGTGATCCTGTAGCTGATTTCACAATTAGTTTTCATATCTTCATGCGTTTCTTGCTCTTGTTATCGCTCTGTAGTACAGTGTCTCACTCTGTGACCGCGGACATGCACATCATCCAGCAGGAGAGTCCCCTGGGAGC